>NC_080750.1:28805378-29108409 GCF_020826845.1 Diceros bicornis minor
CCAATCACATACTACCTTTCATTTCTTGCTACCCTGACCTTCAGTTTTCTATCTTTTCATAATCTATACTTCAATTATAAGAAATCAACTACAGGTCAAAGATGCTCCCTTTCTTAGTTAGCATTACATTCATCTGCAAATAGAGACAAAATAATGAGTTTCCTGAAGACTGATTACATTTCATGAAGAATTCTGTTGAGTTATGTAATTATACTCATGTTAACCATCTGTTGATATATCAAACAGCAATTGGGGAAACTTTTACCAGACACATAAGACAATCTGGAAATTTGTTTCAACGTACATATTTTAGCATTAGAGAATCTGCCATGCATTGCTAATGTAACCTAATAATCTGTACTAATTTTGTGCCAGTGGGAGTGAGGGAGATACAGTACAAGCACATATGCATATCTGTGAGTGCATACACCCAAACTTTATGTGTGGTACTCGGGTCAGCCATTTTTTCTAGGACAAATCTTTAATCTCCCAAAGAAAGACAAGAACAGGGTCTACTTGCAGCTGACCAAATCACTATTTATAATAGTCCAGTTTTCTTCATTTGATCAAAGAAAAATCTCAGGGAGATAATCTAATATTTTAAAAAATGGATCAAAAACATTTACTAAAACATTCATAATTGTGTAAGGAGAATCATTCCATTTTTTAAATCAAATTGTTTTAGCTTTGGAAGTTTTAACTAGAACTGTTTAATTCATAATTAAATACTTGAGACTCTATGTACCCAAAAAGCAGAACATTTGAAAATAGTATACTAGTTGTCTTACACTGCTTTGGCCATTTTTACTTTTTGTGTTATAATAAACTCTTAATATGTATATAAACATTTGAATATGCACACTATTACATGTATATCACATGTAATAGTTTGTACATATATATAAAATTCTAAATATATAAGAAAAAATTTTACTTAGTATAAAATATATATATATATAAAACTGTGCGGGAGAGTTTTCGAACTAGAATCTGCTTGACATGATACCATTCTGAATAAAATTTATAAATGTTGATTCCCTGATTACAGAGACCCTGTGTCTTGTCATGATGTACCCTAAAAATAAGTTGAAATACAACTTAATCTTCATCACTTTTTTAAAAATTACCAACTGACTTTCTCTCTGGTTAAAAGGGTATTACAATGGCATTAGAAATTTAACAATGCAAAAATCATTTTTGAAAATTATAGAAAGAATAATGAAAATGTATTCTAGTTATCTTGCACAATAATATATTTAAAGAGAAATTAGAACCAAAATAAACAAACACAATGAAGAAACCTACCTGCCACTGTTGATATGAGTACATTAACCTCAGGAATAATCAAGAACTACACCAACCCCTCTATGAGACTTTGTCTTTTTTTTTCATTAGACAAGAAAAAACTCAAGAAGAGTTTGTTGGTTTAGATTATGTGGGCCTAGATTGTAAAAAATAGGAAAATAAAGGAAATCTATTTTTACCTCTAGTAACAATATAGTAAGGAAAGACGTAGACAAATGGATATAGGCAGTAGAGACTACAGACCAAATCTGCAAACTCTATGGTAAGACAAAAAGGAAGGAATTTTTATGAAATCACTTAGAGACCCAAACACTAGGTTTGGCTGAAAAAATGTCAATCTTGGATATATATTAAATGTTACCGAAAGCAAAAATTGAAATGAGTGAATTGGAGTTGCCTCAAATTATAAATCATCATTTCTACTTTTGTCAATTATCCATGAACTTTACATCTGCTCTTAATGATTTTAATCAGTGTAATTCTTTCAAAAAATCTTATTTTCAAATGGACAAAAATTAAAGGATGAAACATACTCTGGCCATGACTAACTATTTAATCTTAGATGTATGTAAATAATAGTTAACAAATTTCGTCACTATGTTATTCTCATTTGAAAATTTCACAATATTTTCTAAACCTAGCATAATACCTGTCTGAGTACACACACTCATGCACAGTTTCTCCTCCTTTCAGTGAATTTGTTATCAGTTATCTCTTTTGCAAGTTGAATGATAACTAAGGTGAAAAAATTACTGATAAAGCCTAGATATAGAAGTGGAAAATTTTTAGAAACATCAGCTGTAAATCTTATTTAGCAGTGACATTTCTTCCTCAATTTTTATGTAAAATATATGCCTTTTCCTAATTGATCTGGACAGTTTTATCTGAAGAGATATTTTAACAGAATATAAAATGTATAAAGAAAATGTACAAACTGTCAAAATTCATCACCATGTAAAAACAGCTATGAAATAAAAAAAATTGTTCAGAATTACTAACATTGCATATAGTTACGCTTATAGGGTTGGGCATAATATTTTGGGCATTTTTTTCTTGGTGATTTCTGCCTTATGTTGACACTGTAATTTGAAGATTTAAAAATGCACATATTTAGATACATTTTTCAAGGGTTAAACTATTAGTGAAACAAGTGATTGTGCTTAAGAGGATTTAATACCAAACTGACTATCGCTTTGCTCTAAGAAAAGGTGTTATACCCTTTCCTGATCAAATGGGCTGCCATGAAAGCAAAATGGCACATAGCCATGGAGCTTCCTAATAGTGAGTAAAAAAATTCTAACATAATAAATTCTCAAGGACTTTTACTTAAACATAATTCCTGGATTTGTCTCATAAACAATAGCCCCTAGAATCTCTGTTTTAATATATCCATTAAAATTAGGCATAGCCCCTCTGTCCTTTGTTCAAAATGCTCTGGGTATAAAAAGATGAGTGATATTTAAGTTGGTATCTAAAGGGAAGCAATGCAATGTCAATGTAAAATAAATTTCTTTCCTCTGTCCATAACGATGACCTATGATTTTTTTTTTTTTTTCCAGAAGAGTAGAAAACACTTTTCACAGTATGGTCATCTACAGTATGTAAAAATTGTTTTTATAAAACCCATATATACAGAAAACATCTCAGTCATCAATTTGAAGGTTCTTAGTCATTATAAGATAGGTTATAAAAAAAGACCACTAAAGTAATTGTTCATTCTGTAGCCTTTTTCCCCAACCTCAACAGGTAGGTATAAAGGACTAAAGAATCACGTGAACTCGTGTATAACTGCATATCAGCCTTCTATATCTACACGAAGTTACAACTAAAGTTCTCAGAAACAGTTTGAATACATGAAAAGATATGAATAGAAATAACTGACTCCTTTAGTCCATCACCAAAGTTGCAATCCTCTGGATTTTCATAAAATGAAGTGAAGATCCATATTTTGTTTCAGCCCTTTGAGCAGAAACAAGACCAGGGACAGATCACCAAGATTTCAAAGCATTAGTTCATAATTCATGACAATCTTCTTCTGGTACAACTTCCAGTATTATTTGTAATGTTCTGGTTATTCTGTCTACAAAGAATAAAGAAGAGAAATTAAAAATGTGCAGAAATCAGGGATGCATAAAAACAGCAAAATGTGAATTATTTTGAGTTGAATACTGAAAACACACAACTGCCTATTTCATAGAGCACTTTCAAGAATTATTTACTTCATTAGAATCCTATCATGCTCAACTAATTTATTTGTCACTTCTGTAACTTCCCATGATGGCTTCTCAGCAAGAATACATTAATATTTTGTATTCAGAAAAAGACTCATTCATGAACCAGGAGGCTGAAAATATTCTGAGGCAATAGGTCCAAGATTATAAATAAATGTTTAAAAATACATTTCATATTCAGTTTTAAAACTGGTTTGTTGTTTTTGCACTTAGGAGACTACAACCAATTCCTTAGCAAAATCAGGAAAAGAATCAGAATATAATTTCCAGTCGCAAACTTGTAGTGTTTTATTGAGCAAAACATCTTATCTCTCAGGCCTCATTTGCCTCCTCTGTGGAATGAGGGACTTGGGAGTGACGACAGCAAGATGGAGGGCTAGGAGGTCCCAACGCTTATTTTCCCCACAAGAAAACAACAAGAACAATAAACAGCTACAAACTGAAAAATACAGCTCATGGAAAGCTCTAGACAACAAAGAAGCAGCCGCAAAAGCCCGGTGGAGCTCAAAAATCAAGGTTGGCTGCATAGAAAACTAAAGGAAGCATTTTACCAGCATCACCCCATCCTCCAGCCAGGAGCTGCTGGGCATTGGGAGGAATCCCCTTGGAGGAAGTTCACCACATGGGGAGGAGGAGAGCAGGAGCACCCCAGCAAGCCTCACCATTGTGGCCCTTTGCAGCTTTTGCTACAGAGGTCTCCCACAGTCATCAATGATGCTGATCCCAGCTGATGGAGCAGCCTAGAGTGACCCCACTCCGCATCTACTCCCAGAGGCTGGAGCTGTTGCTGAAGTGAGACTTGCCCTCAGGGGCCCTGGTTGTTGCTGTGTCCCCCTCCCCCCACTCTCAAGGATTGGGTGCCGCAGCACCTCATCACATAGGAGACCAGAGCTACCACTGCTCTTTGCCCAACTGGCCCCAGGTCTAGGCTTTGTCCCACCATGATCAAGGCAGCTTCTCCTGCCCTGAGCCCTGCCCTCAGAGTCCCAACCCACACTTTGGCTGCCATTATTGGGGTTGTGCTGCTGCTGCCCTGAGCCCTACTCTCCATACCAGGTCAAGAGTGAACTGTCATTGCTGAGATAGGCTCTTACTGCCCTGAGCCCCACCCACTGGGTTCTGGGTCACAGCTCTGATCCATCTTTGCCCAGGGGGCTGCCACTACCCTGAGTCCCACCCCTGTGGCAGGTCAAGGCTCAGATCTGTCATTGCTAGGATGAAGCTACCACTGTTCTGAACCTCCCCGCCCCCTGGCTCCTGGGTTGCAGCTCTGAACTGTCATTGCCAGGGTCATGCTGCCACAGCTCTGTGCCCACATCCCTGGGCCCCAGCACGTGGCTTTAACAGACTACCACCAGAATTGTGCTATTGCTATCCTGTGAGTGCCTCCTGGGGCCAGAGCTGAGACTTTGACCCACCATCCCAGGCTGTGCTGCTACTGCACTCCACCTCCTGGGCCCAAGCCATCACTGCAGCTTGTCATCCCAGTGCCCTTGCCGCTGGTGCATTCCTTCCCACCAGCAGGAATCACACTGGTGAGCCCTTGAGATGCAGGTACCCATTCCATGGGATATCTTCACATGCCCATACACTAGACACCAGTGCTACAGATACAGCAAGCTCACCTGTACCCAAGACCCAGGCACTGTGGTTGTTCCATGTGCACCTGATCTAGGACCCTGGCTCCCATGCTACTCTGAGGGCTCTGAGGGTCAGCATGCTAGACCAAGTACCAAGAAAGTCTCCTTAGCTAGAACTTCCTCCCGTGGGCAAAAAACAAACAAGGTAGGGGGAGAACAGAGAACAGAAAGACCTCAGCGTCATTAGCCTCCAAAGATCCCAATAGCCCTACCTATCACTGCCACCTGCAGGTCTTCTGTAGCCTTAGCCATAGAAGACCCCCACAGTCTGGCCAATACCAACCTCAGCCAACAAAGAGGCACAGAGACTACACCACCATGCCTTCACAGGAACCAAAGACACTGCATACTACCCAGTTGGTGCTCTTACAGCCACCTCCAGGTGAAAGTCTTTCCCTACTGCAGCCAGTCCAAAAAGACTGGAAGAGGTGACTGCACCTTCAAATGCACAGACATCAACACAAACCCATGAGAAACACTAAAAAGCAAAGAAACATGACACCATGAAAGGAACACAATAATGCTCTAGTAAATGACCCCAAAGAAATGGAGATCTGTGAGTTATCTAAAAAAAAATTCAAAACAATGATTTTAAGGAAGCTCAGCAAGATTTAAGAGAACACAGATAGACAAATCAATAAACTCAAGAAACAATACATGAACAAAATGGGAAATTCAACAAAGAAATAGAAATCATAAAAAAGAACTAAACAGAAATTCTGGAGATGAAAAGTACAATGAATGAAATGAAAAATGCAATAGGCTCAATCAGGCAGAAGAAAAAATCAGTGAGCTTGAAGATAGATCTCTAGATATTATCCAGTCAGAGGAGAATAAAGAAATTAGAATAAAAAAGTGAAGAAAGCCTTCATGAATTGTGGGACACAATCAAAAGAAACAATTTCCACATTATGGGAGTCCCGGAAGTAGAAGAGAGAGAGAAAGAAACAGAAACCTTATTTTAAAAAATAATGGCTGAAAACATCTCAAAACTGGAGAGAAATATGGCCATGTAGGTACAAGAAGCTCAAAGATCCTCAAACAGATACAACCTAAAGAGAACTTCACTGAGACACATTATAATCAAGCTCTCAAAAATCAAAGACAAAGAGAAAATGTTGAAAGCAGCAAGAGAAAAAAGAATCATCACATACAAAGGAATCCTGATAAGGCTATCAGCAGATTTATACCTGGCAGGCCAGGAGAGAATGGGATGATAGTGCTCAAAGAAAAAAAAACTGCCATCAGCCAATAATACTTTACCCAGAAACATTGTCATTCAGAAATGAAGACTTTCCCTGACAAACAAAAGCTGAGGGAATTTATAACAAAAAGACCTGCTGTACAAGAAATGCTAAAGTCAGTTCTTCAAGCTGAAACAAAAAGATGCTAATTAGCAACATGAAAACATATGAAACTATAAAATTCACTGGTAAAGCTGAATATATAGTCAAATTCAAAATGCTCTCATATTGCAATGTGGTTTGTAAATCACTTTGAAATCTACCATATAGGTAAAGAGACAAAACTGCAAAAATAGCTATAGCTACAATGGACACACAATATAAAAAGAGGACAATTGGGACATCAATATAAATTGCAGGAGGGGGCAAGTAAATGGGTAAAACTTCATTGTGCAACTGAAGTTAAGTTGTTATCAGCTTAAAATAGGTGGTTATAACTATAAGACGTATTATGAAAGCCTCACAGTAACTACAGAACAAAAACTTATAATAGACACGCAAATGTAAAGAGAAAAGAATCAAAGGAAACCACTACAAAAAAAATCAACTCACAAAGAAAGACAGCAAGAGAGGAAGAAAGAAACTAAGAAACTACAAAACAATCAGAAAGCAATTAACAAAATGGCAATAGTAAGTCTTAATCAATAATTACTTTAAATGTACAGTCATGCATTGCTTAATGACAGGGATACATTCTGAGAAATGTGTCGTTACATGATTTTCTCATTGTACAAACATCATAGAGTGTACTTACACAAACCTAGATCATGTAGCCTACTATACACCTAGGCTATATGGTACTAATCTTATGGGACCACTGTCGTATATGTAGTCCATTGCTGACGGAAACATCATTATGCGGCGCATGACTGTAAATGGCTTAAATTCTCCAATTAAAAGACACAGAGTGGCTAAGTGGATTAAAAAAAAAAAGACTCATCTGTACACCGCCTAAAAGAAAATAATCTCATTTACAACAGCATTGAAAACAATAAAATATTTATGAATAAATCAACCAAAGAGGTGAAAGACCTGTACAGTGAAAACTGAGATGTTAATGAAAGAGATTGAAGATGACACAAAGAAACGGAAAGATATCCCATGTTCCTAGAGTAGAAGAATTAATATTGTGAAAATGTTCATACTACCCAAAGCCATCTACAGATTCAATGCAATACCTATCAAAATTCCAATGGCATTTTTTACAGAACTAGAACAAACAATCCTAAAATTTGTATGGAATCACAAAAGAACCTGAATAGCCAAAGCAATCTTGAGAAAGAAGAACAAAGCTGGAGGCATCATGCTCACTGATTTCAAACTACATTACAAAACTATACTCATCAAAACAGTATGGTATTGGCGTAAAAACAAGCACACAGATCAGTGGAAATGAATAGAGAGCCCAGAAATGAATTAATTGACCACATATGTGTGGGTTTATAAGAAAGGAGCCAAGAATATACCATGGGAAAAGAATAATCTCTTCAAAAATGGTGTTGGAAAAACTGGACAGCCCCATGCGAAAGAATGAATCTGGATCACTATCTTACACCGTACACAATAATTAACTCAAAATTAATTAAAGACTTGAATATAAGACCTGAAACCATAAAACTCCTAAGAGAAAACATAGGCAATAAGCTCCTTAACATTGGTCTTGGCAATGATTTTTTGGATTTGACACCAAAAGCAAAGGGAAAAATAAACAAGTGGGACTACATCAAACTAAAAATCTTCTGCACAACAGAGGAAACCATCAACAAAATGAAAAAACAACCTACTTAATAGGAGAAAATATTTGCAAATCATATATATGATTAGGGGTTAATATCCAAAATGTATAAAGAACTCATACAACTCAGTAGAAAAAAATACAATCTGATTTAAAAATGGACAGAAGATCTGAATAGACATTTTTCCAAAGAAAACAAACAGACATGGCCAACACGTACATGAGAAGATGCTCAACATCACTAACACCAGGGAAATGCAAAGCAAAACGACAATGAAATATCACCTCATACCTGTTAGAATGGCTATTATAAAAAGACAAGAAATAACAAGTGTCGGCAACGATGTGGAGAAAAGAGAACTTTTTGGCACTGTTGGTGGGAATGTAAATTGGTGCAGTCACTATGGAAAATAGGATGGAGGTTCCTCAAAAAATTAAAAATGGAACTACCACGTGATCCAGCAATCCTACTCCTGGGTATGTATCCGAAGGAACCGAAATCAGTATCTTGAAGGGATATCTGCATGCTCGTGTTAATTACAGCATTATTCACAATAGCCAAGATATGGAAACAACCTAAGTGTTCATCAACAGATGAATGGATAAAGAAGATGTAGTATATATATACAATGGAATATTATTCAGCCATGAGAAAGAAACAAATTCTGCCATTTGCAACAACATGAGTGGATCTTGAAGACGTAATACTAAGTGAGATAAGTCAGACAGAGAAAGACAAACCCTGTATGATATGTATATGTGGAATCTAAAAAACTGAACTTGTAAAAATAGAGAGGAGCACGGTGATTACCAAGGGCTGGAGGATGAGGAAATTTGGGAGATGTTGTTTAGGGGTACAAAATTACAACTAGTAAACAGAAAAGTTCTGGGGATCTAATGCACAACATAGTGATTGTAGTCAACAACGCTGTATTATAAAAGTTGTTAGGAGACTAAATCCTAACTGTTCTCAACACAAAGAAGAAACGATAAATATGTGACACGACGACCGTATTAGCTAATACTATTATAGTAATCATATTGCAAAATATAAATGTACCAAAACAACACATTGTACACCTTAAACTTACGAAATGCTATACAGAAATTATATCTCAAAAAAAATTAGTTTAAAAAAAAGAAGAAGAATGAGGGATTACGAAGTGTAATCCTGGGACTGGCAACATCAGCATCACCTGAGATATTAGAAATGCATCTTTTCAAGCCCTATCCTAGGCCTACTAATCAGAAACTGAAGGCAGGGCCCAGAAATCTGTGATTCTGATAGACACTAAAATGTAGGAACCCCTGGGCTAGATAATTTCTAAGGTTGTTCTATCTCGGCAGTCCTAGAACTCGGTGACTCTGGTTTCCCGGAACACTAGTTCTTGTTCACCTCTTATCTTTGGAATCAGTCCCTACAGAACCTCCTCAAATTGCTACTGGTCCTGAAGCCTCTAGAGCCTATCTTCTTGATAGTTTCAGGCCGAAATCCTCTCTCCTCCCAACATATAGTCTTTCTCCTCTTTTACGACTTGTCACCTGTAATGGTCCCTTCTGAACAATATTTAATGCCACTATAAAAGGTATATTTTTTCATCCTTTGCTTTATAACAATGTTCCCTAAAGTTGTTCTCCTCAGCACACTAATTTTTATGATATACGTTAATTATAAAAGGCGAGCACAGTTCTGGCAAATTAGTTAAACTCCACGTAAATGTTTCTTGAGTAAAGGATACTTTGCCACAGCCTGCTGTTTACATTGAGACGTACGTGGAGCACAAGGGAGCACTTTGGAGCAATTAAAGCCCATGTTTACAGAAAACGGAAACGGTAAAATGAACCTAGAAAGATAGACTTGTGGAAAAGTAAATATCAATCACTAGTAAGGGAGATGGTTTTTGTAGGCAGAGAAGGAGCTAGGGCTATCTGACAGGAAGTTGAAACAGAAGGTCTTAGGCATCTGCAATAGTCAAATGCAAAGCAGTGGGGTTAAAGCTACATCCTCTGCAGCCCCTCCTCCCTGGAGAAGTCCTGCTGTAGCTAACAGAACTAATCTTTACGACTGCCTTTGGGGTGTGTGTGAGTGTGTGTATGTCCGTGTGTGTGTATGATATTCACACTGAGATTTTTCTTTTTTTTTAATGACTGTCTTTCTTATGCAGCGTCTGTTCCTCCATGCCCCCAAACAAAATCCTCCTCGAAAAGTGTGTTTCTGTATTCTGGGACCCCTCATTTTGCTTAGCCATGTTCACCAAGACAACAGGAGAGCAACTTTGAGATCCTGCTGCTTTTCTAGTGTGACATTCTCCTTCCTGAAGTCTCAGTTTGGATCTTCTATTCAACAGCACGTATGTGGCCAAAAATCCTCTCTTCTGGTCCTGCACACCCAATCCTCTCTCTTCCTCCAGTTCAATCAGCCCTGTTGATAGTCTCTCCTGTGGCCTTCTATGCTCTCTCTTGGGATCTCAAGATTTGAGTAATTTTCATCATAAAGTTTTGGCAGATTAACTGATTTGGGCTCTGAGCCACACCAACTTTTCCTTCTAGGTTATCTACATCAGTGGGATCAGACAGATGTGCTCCACAGACCCAAGTAAAGCTTGGAAGCTTCCTGTGGGAGCTTCCTGCTTGCCCAGGAAAGTTTCAGAGCATTTGGCATTTAGCTACATCCACACTCATATAAGGCTTTTGGCTTTGGAGATAATCAACTCCTCGATACCATTTCGTTAAATAAAGTTGACCCAATGAGTCTGCGTTTGGTGTTTTCAGTAACACGAGCTACAAGACCAAACAGCAATTGTAGTATTTTTAGCTTTACCTTTCATGTTCAGTAGCTGTTCTTGAAATCAGTTGAAACAACTGACCTTGCAAAATCTGATTTACCCAACCACACCCAGTACAAGCACAGGAACTACAGCCAAAACTGAATAAGACTGTGAAGTATTAGCACAAACCCACTCTTCCCTGGAAGTCATAATAAGAGAGTATGTATGCTTTTTTAAAAGGCTTCTAAAGCTTTTCACATGCATGATCTCATTTTATCCTTACAATGAAGATGGTCTGGGCCGCTAAGAATTGTAGGCAAGCTTAACTAATTTAAAATGTTGCACTGCAGTCTTGGTGCAGAGTCTGTCAAACTCATTAAGCAGGTTTCAGTGAGGTATCATAAATGAAGTTATCCTGACACATGGTAAGCAGCATATGCTTTTAGGACTCGGGAATTGCAAAGTCACTATCCACAAAGATGGGCTATAATCATTCTGCTGGTGTTGCCCAGTATGATGGTTTATAATCAAAGATTTTGTTTAAATACAGCTCTCCTCCATATCTCACCCTGAGCAAGAGGAACCAACTTCCAGTCACCCCACTCACTCTCAGCTGTGATGGGTTTGGCTGATAAATAGAGGCAGCCAAGTGAAATTGCTCCTGCAAGCCCTGGCCAGGTCTAGCTATCTCCATGTACGTCAGTGGGGTATCTGCCCCATTTTCCTCCGGTGAGAAGCTCATGTTTGTATAAGAGAATAAATAAATAAACAAATAAATAACCAGAAGAATTAACCAGTCTGTCACAGATGGCAGAAAAAAGCTTTCTGCGTATCTGACGATTCCCTTGAGAGCACATTTTCTTTCCATCCTAGAAATGCTATCAGACAAAACGTGGTTCAATACTGGCATCCTGTGGCCGGGGAAATTCGTCAGATCTCTGAAAATCTCAGATCCTCAGGTTCTGAGCGTTCCCTGGCTATCTGTACTGAGCAGCTGTTCACCATTTTCTGCATGCTGTCTGGTTACCTCGCGTTTTTTATGGACACGCCCTAGGTAAGATGTATTTTGATAGACTATCTTTTCACAGGGCTAATCTGTTCACGTATATTAGGGTGAAAATAAATAATAATATAAAAGCTAAAGAATGTTACCCAACAAAAAAATTTGATGTTAAGTCGCTGAACACACTGCTCCAAGCAGAGGCTCTCTGGCCTCCAAATTCACCCTGAGTTTCTCTCTAACAACAAGGAGGCAGTTGGGAGGAGAGGCGAGGTGGAGAATCAGGACTCTGTTGTTCTGTGTGTCTATGTATGAGTGTTTTGTTTTGGCCAAAGGCTAGGAAAATACTTGCTATTGCAGCCATAAATATTATGAATTTTCTTTATTTTACTACAAGAAGCTGCCTAAGAGGAAAATCAAGCAAAATTATGGAGGATTGTTGCTTTTTGCTACTCCCTTTCAAGGCAGCTATAAAGATAAAGGGTTACAATGATCGCAGTTTAAAGGCAGAATTGCCATGTTCCCTGGTAAGATTTAAGGGCATTTTTGAGAACCAAATAACCATTATGGGACCACTGCATTGCTGCTACTTTCACAAATGGCTAACACTAAATGTGGAGTCCTTGGAGATGTGCAAAACATCATTAGAGACAGAAAAATAACAAAAAACTTCAAAATTACATGAGCATGGAAAAACATCGAAGAAGGATCAAGCATGTAGTTCATAGGCACTGACAAAGAAATGGTACAAAATCTGTACGTTAGCAAAATGAAAGAATTTTTAGAGTTGGCTGACTACAAACAGAAGGAACAAAATGCCTACTAAGTAAGAGAGAATAAGGAATTTGCTCTTTTATCCTGATCCCTTCTCATTGTAGTCCAACTCTAGGGCTACCAATTCTTTCTTCCTAAATTCTCTTGGTTTTCCCTGGTGGTCAGGGGTTTTAACTGTCTCTAGCCAGGATCTGAGAGAGACACAGATCTCACAGTGATAAGCACTAATCTGTCCTGAATGCTGATAATGAGGAAAGCAATCTTAATGGCAATATTGTTTAACAAGACTTTTCTTTTTCAGAAAAGGCTCTATTTATTGCCTGCAACAGAGAAAACATAGCTAAAAATATTCTACAGAAAACTAGTGTGATCTCACAAGAAACAGAGATTAAATACCTTGCTTGGCAATCAATGTGCCTATGTTAGTCTTAAAGAACCTAACTTTTAAAGTAACACTTGTTTGGGGAATAGTGTTGCCAGCTAGAAAACAAAACTCAGGTATAAATAGTAGTTTAAGGTCTAAAGATACCAAGTACCAATTACAAGCCAATAAATATTAGTAGTGAAACTATTTTGAATGAATGACTTCTAAACGAGTTTGTGTAGAGTACTAGAGATTCAATATGTACACCAATTTGTTTTGCTTTTTTTGTTTTTTATTTTTAGTGACACTGACATTACTTATTAACAATTTTAGCTGAAATTTCCCTGAACTTTTTACTAGGCTTTTAAAAATTAATTATGGTAAATTAAGTAAATGAGAAGAACAAAGGCTGTTTTCTAAACTCCCAAACTCACCAGCAAGAACATATCTGCTCCTCTGGCTGTATTTTTTTATCTCTCTCTCTCTTCCACTAGACACCCAATCTAGAAAGATCATAGACTTTGAGATCTAGTAGATATGGGTTCAAATTCTAGTTCAATGGTTTAAAATCTGCACACTCAAAAATAAATTCTTCATCTCCCTGAGTCCTGGTTTCCGCATCGGGGTAGAGGAATAATATCACCTCACACCTGGATCTTGTAGGGGACAGAACGAGATGATGCTAATGTAAGGGAAAGGGCTTGCTTGGCAGAGCACCTGACGGAGTGTTGAGCTTTCAACAGAGGCTGTTCCTAAGCACTCTTCCTCCCTACTGATCTAGTATGTTTCCTCCTCCCCCAACTTACCTGGTCACCAAGCGCTGTTGGTTTTTTTCTCTTTAATACCTTTCACTTTCTCTCGGACCTTGCTGACACTGCTTGTGTTCAGACCCTCCTCAATTCTCATCAGGATTACTGCAGTAATCCAAACTTGATTCTCTGTCCTCAGCCTCAACCCTCTCTAATCCATCCTTACTGCCCAGGAAGATTTTTCTAAAATACAAAACTGCCTGAATTTGAGTTCTAGATCTTCTACTTAATAGCTGTATGACTGGGAACAAGTTACATGAATTCTCCCATAATTCAAAATCTATATAATGGGGATAACAATTTTTCCTACCTTAAAAGGTTATTATAAAGATTAAATAAGGTCATATATGGGCTAACACATAGAAATCACACAATAAATGTGAGCTGCTATTCTTCTCTTCATCATTCTTGCTGTTTTTATGACCCCCCTGTGATTTGCCATCACTATTAAATAGGGTAGTGTTATAATCAGGATATTTAAGACCTTTGCACCTTTGCAAGTCTCTGCCTAAAGCCCCACCAAATCTCATACCACTTATGAAGTGGTATGTTATGATATAGAATCAATAAACTGCGTTCAACCCAGAATAAAAATAATTAGGTTAGCAACAGATTCAGAGAAGCTATTGGGTCGTTTACAGAACTGCTGATAAAATTCTATCTAAAAGAGCTGTTCTCCTAAGAAGTGATTAGAGAAGCCCAAATGAAATATCCTGAAAGGATTCAGTGACTGTACCTTAAACATCCTTCCTCCTTTTTCTTCTCTCAGTTCTGAATAAAATGCAATCACATACTCAAACTAGCAATTTTCGCACTTATATTTTTAAACTTTAAGATGTGCATGTTATATATGTACACATGGAGGGGTTTTCTACAACCTAGTCTCTCAAAAGGTCCTGAAAACCTGTTTCAAAGTCTTACCTGACATTCTTCTAAACCACCTGGGTTTCTTGTCCCATATAATGAAGAGATAGTATGCAGGGACCCCAGTCAGAGTGATGACGAAGCCAATCCCAGTACTAAATGGGTCTGAATAAAGGGAAAGAGCAACCATGAAGAGGCACGTGAAGGAGAATAAAGCTGGGATGAACAGCGGCACCTGGAACACAGAACAGAAAAAAATCACTTCAAACATAGTTCAAGAGACAAGGTGGGTTCAAGATGAGCACGTCAGTCACTTGATCAGGTGAAACACTTTAGTCATGTAACCAGGTGACAAGCACCATCCTACATTACCTTAATAGCAAAATCTCTTTAACGGGGCACAGAGACTGTATTCAACATACTCCCTTAAATTTTTTTTTTAATCTTTGGATAGAATAAAACCTAAGGATAAATGTGTGTTTCCTTAGAGATGTTCTGTTTGAATTATTTTTCTAGTTAAGTACCACTACGATTTACGTTTTTTATTTTAAAAGATTGGCTCTTTGATAATTATGATTAGAATCCACTTTAATGTGGAGCCAAGAGCACAGGCTGCTTGTTACACGTTAAAGTCTTTCAGTGCGTATTGATTTTCTGTTGGAGATTCACAATAAGAACTGACAGGAATAAAACAGGCCAACTCCTACTCAACCACTAATAAAGATCTTGCCAGCATTAGGCAACGAATAAAATTAGAAACAAATTCTGACAACATGACTGACAACATTATCTGTGTTATTTCTTAAGAGCAAATAAATAGTGACGTCAAATCAATCCATGAATGTTCAAGGCTAGAGGAGATGAAAAGCATATTCTCTAGCCCTCCCAAAAGGAAATGCTTAGTTATGGTAAATGGGCTTTCTATTAAGTGGTACATTCATCCATCTTCGCTTTCCCTGTATATTTTATGTTTTTATTGCTTCTAGAGGGTATAATGTAGAAAAACAGCAATGTAATAAGTCATAACATTTAAGAATACTTAAAATGCCTACTTTGTAAAGCAGCATCCTTTTTAAAGTTTTAATTAGTGACAATTCCATACGTATCTGCCTCACTCGTTCTCAGCATGGCTGTCCACAACTATTCAGTATAAAGATAGGTAGAAGTATCCCAGACTTTGAACACATCAGGTCGTTGGACACATCCATGAAAAATCAGCATAACAAATATCCTATATTAATACCACCTCTTTTCAAAAATATGACATACAAAGTTCAGTGCAACACAAAAAATTGAGCGAACTATTTTTCCAAGCTAAAAATAAATCCACTGTGAAGGCACTACCTGCAAGAGTTAAACACTTCATTCCAGAGGATGCTGTCCCCTGCCCAAGCTCCTCATCATCAAGTCATGGCAAAGGGAGGACTAGGTATTAGGAGAAAGATTTATGTAAACCCATCAAGATTGCTGAGGTTACCTTGAAAGGACGATGCATATCTGGGCGTTTGTATCGAAGATAAATCAGCCCAGCAACTGCCAGCCCAATAAAAAGCCACCTGGCAAAACTGAGGAAATTCAAAAGACTGTAGAGGTCCCCAGAGAAGAGCATTATCATCGTCAAAGGATGCTGGGGGGGAAGGAGGAGAAAAACCATGCTCGGTGAGTTAAAAGACAACACAGGTGATATCAAACAAGAACATCACTATAAATTATTATCTTTTTCAAATGATTATTTATATTGAGAAACTACCATCGTGATTAAAGCCTATATTCGACTAACGTCTTTTCTACATTTTGCTTTTATAATCCCTTTACACACCAGTACCATTATGAGAGGGCCATCGTCATTGCCACTTACTGAGACAGAATTTTATATGGAAGTTTGGGTTTTAGTTGCTTGTACATTTGAGAGAAAAGAAGGTGTTTTCAAAGAGTAAAACCCGGGATACTCAATGACTCAAAATTTAAAGACCCAGAAGCTGAGATGATTAGTAAATAACTAATAATAAAAATCAAAACTGCGTCCAATTGGAAAATTCGCAGAAAGCTCTGCAAATGGTTTCTGATGAGCTGTTGGCTCTGCACACACGAAACACAGCCACTTCTAGGTGACTCAGTCATCTCCTGAATGCAAAACATTGACCTTTTCTTCCTCCACCCTGCCTCTCTCCGTGTGCTTGCCATGTGTGACCCTCAAGACTGCAGAGAAGAATGAAGTGCACAGATCAGCATAGCAAGTCTCTGCAGCTGCACATGCCAAGGACAGCATGACTGATAGCAGAGGCTTAAAATGAAAGCCCTCTTCACCGAATAATACATTCTGTTCCCACAAGTGACGTTAACTTTCAGCACAGAGAGTATGTGTACTTTACAAAGAAATTTCAAGGAAACATTTTGAAACAAATTAAACGTATAAAAAAAAAATGTTCAATGCATGCTATGGAGCTCCTGACAGCAGATTCCATTTGAGAAAAATGTTGCAAAACCATAGTTAAAAATGAATATAACATTGCCAATGGGTATTTGATGACTTTTACACCTTCCACAGTCTTTTGTATCCCACACCTCACCAATACTTTTCTCTGCAGAAAGAATTCTACAACTCAAATTTAAGTTTGGGTGCTTTTATTTCTTCCCGTTAGGTTTGCTCTCAAATGTCTCACTTTTAATCATAGAATCACTGCACTGTCTAGAATTCATCAATTTTTTTGTATAATTTTGTGTGCATGTCCTTATAAGGGGCCTATGATGAGACATCTCGGTGTTTTAGGGCTGTAGCCTTAAGGTCCAATTTCAGTAAGTAGAATTGGGACATATTACTCTACATCATTTTCTGTGAGTCTCTATGTCAATGACAGGAGCCAAGCTAATCATTTCCCTTAGACCACACCAATTTCTACACGGGGGAAAAAGAAATGATGTGATTACTGCCCCATAGCATCAAACACGCATCGGATACCGAATAAAGGGAAGAGATGGAAAATACCCTACCTCCCAAACACCACCAAGATATACACAGAGCCTATCTAGCAATGAATGAGAAAGCAAAGCACAGTCTAAAGTCTGGTCTGAAATCTTCTTTGCTAACCTGTTATTCGAGGTTATATCTAGATATACTTGTTAATATGCATTACCAAAACAATAACAGCTGGCAGAGGAGTGTGCTTGCGGACATGAATCATGGAGAGGATTTCTGGAAGGTGACCCTCTCGAGACGCAACAAAGAATAACCTGATGGGAGAAAAATGTGGGTGGAGTTGACTGTGTAATTGATCATTTCAAAGGGAAAAATCCAGAAATCTAAGGAAAAACTTGCCTCTTTTTCATACCAAATGGTTTGGAATTTCTTAGGTGATTACTTTGGTTTTACTTTTCAGATAAGGTAGAAAATATCATGAGAAATCTGACTTAGAATTTTATAAAATCTGCCAACATATTATATTATTCTTTGAGGAGAAACAATAGCAACATCTGACTCAGCATAGCTCTCCGTATATATAAATAGCTGATGGTGAATTTAGTTCTAGATTCCTAGCATTGTATGTGTGTTGTCAACCCAATCCAACACAATACACACACACATGCACACGTACACACACACACACACACACACAACATTTATATTTATCTGATTGGGTTTTAATCTTATATTAAAACAAAAGGAACTTTTGCATCAACCAAAACAAAAGGGATACAGATGGTGGGGTGGTGATTTTTGGTGTCTCTTACTTTACTTTTTTTATTGCCACCTTTAGAGAAACAAAAGATTTTATCACCAGAAATAAAATGCTGTTGTTAGACTCTATAGACATCCTGTAAAAAAATGCTACAAGCCGTCTTCAGAGCAGGCTATGAGTAGATAAGCAGTGCCCTCTAATGGGCAGAATAAGACATGCTGTTGACGCTTGGACAAAGACTTCAATCGTGATGTCCCTTTAAAAACAACAGGTTTGGAGGCACTATTCCTTTTCTTTTTAAACTTATCCTTATCACATCCAATCTCAAAAACAGAAATGCATTACTAGAAATGCTTGAACTCACTCACCTGGAGACAGCAAATACACCACCATTCATGGAGCCAAAGCAGGAGAGGGCAACAAAGATCGGAACTGCTAATGAGAAATTTCCCAGTAGCCGCTCAGAAAAGGTCTAGTGAAAGACGGAACGAAGCAAATTAATGCTTTGCCAGAAAGTGGAATAAAACGAAACAATTTAGACCACACTCGCTCTATGACTCTCTATTAGCCTGGTGATACGTGTATGTTGTATAATCTTTCTTTTTTGGTTAGGGTCAGACTAACTTCTTAGACAGTAATCTAAAGCAGGTACGATGGCATTGCTTGTTGCAAAACTATGGGCAAAGGTCTAAACAGGTAACTTCTCTCTGCTTTCAAAAAGCAATGATCTATTTATTGAATCTATGTCTATCGTCTCTGACTCTGGTAAGTGGAAAAATCTCAGTTCAGAAGTTCTCCTTTTGGAGACAGAAATCCTTCTGTGTAATATCTTCTCTTGAGCCTGGAAAGCCACACTTTTACAGTGAAGTACAAATGTACACTGAGACATATTACAGATACTTGTTTCATATCCCAATCCCACTGTTATGACATAAAAGTGTGGCAAAAAATAATTGATGACAATCAATTACATTATATATATATTATATATATGAGCAGTTCCGAAAAATCTTTGGCACAGAATAATAATCACATTAGTTGAATTTCTATTTATTGAGTCACTCCCTCCCTCTCAGGTATCTGCCGATTCCTTCTGTGGTTTCCTATAAAAAGACTGGAATACAAATACAAGTCCGAAGAAACCAAGCCACAGAAAATATAAAAGATAAAACTTCTGAAATTTCCTTTTATGCCATGGTACGTGCAACATTGCAAATTTCCACAAAGAATGTATTTTCCAAAAAAATATGTGGGATTCTTTAATTGTCTTTGATGCAGCTGGTGTTGTATAATTAATGGACCACATTACGTTCAAAGAATAAGTGCTGCCCTTTGTCTAGTAAGATGAGATGGCTGACCCGACATGGGTGAGCTTTGTACATTTTGTTGTCTGGTAGGACTTATAGCAGTGGGCAAAGTCTGTTTTTAATACAGTGAACTCGTACATAAGTTCAGATGAAATGAGATAATTTGTTCCCTTGGATGTTGCTGATATGAGGTAATAGTGACTATTTTAAAAGGAATTGACATCTAGCGATGGAAAGTTATTTTTTCATCCTTCATTGTTATGAGGTCATGAATGAATGCTCTCTTACTAGCTAAGTTTTTATAGAAAATAAAAGTATGTGTCACAGAATAACAGTCCTGTACCATGACCTTTGAGAGCAAAGAGGGCCCTGCTGTCAAATGCATTTTGGAAAGTGCTGTAAAATGATGAGTATCCACTTATGCATTAGCATAAAGGAGTTAAAATGCACATTAGCATCTTTAATATTCTAAGAAGTACTATAGCAACAACATCTTTCAACTTTGAATAACTCAGTATTTCCCAAAATTAATCACATTCCAGGACTAGTATTCAAAAGGATATACTAGAAAAACAAGTATATACGGCCCATTGGGAAATTCTTAAGTGGTACTGTGGGAAAATAATTTTAAGTTGGCCTTTGAAAAGTTTACAAACAGAAAAGGGTGTAGAATATATTGCAATTTGCATACCAAAAAATGCATTCATTTAAATTCAGTAACTGCCGACATGTCTTTAAAGACATGTTGGAAGAATAATGCCTTCTCTTCAACAGGCCTAGACAGATTTTCAAGCATGCATATGTGGAAATGTTTTTACAGGAAATTAGCAGTACAGAGAAATCATATGGGATTTTAGCTGTATCAGTTAAACGGAATACGCTACGGTGTGTTCTAAAATTTTAAATACTCATGATCATTCACATCAAGAAAAGATTACTGAATTTCAAAACACTTTCTGCTGGAGAGAGCTACTGTAAAATTGTATCAACTCATTAACCTAAATTCAAATTGGCATTTTCCCAACATGGACTTACCACTGCCACTGCATTTGAAAGCAACAGCTCCTCGGCACTAATGGTTGTAAAGTAGGCCACATTTGTTAGCACATAGCCAATGGTGACAATGGCCATGGATATACATATTGCAAGGGGGATGGTTCTGAAATGCACAAAGGAATCACTTATTAGTCATCTTTTGTTAGTCATTCTCTGAAACCAAAGAAGATGACAGGCTAATTCCAATGAAAAATAAAATGGTACATACAATAATAATAGGCTCTGTTGAATATACATAAACATTTCATCGGGGTGAAGTACCACATACTCCTTTATAATTTAATAAGGTCCATGGGGCAGATACTTCATCTGTCTTGTCTATTTCTCTACCCCCAGAACATATGAGTCCATCCCATTATGTACTCCATAAATGCAATAGCAGAGTTGCTCAAACTTGAGCATGCGTCACCTAGAAGGCTTGTTAAAACATAGATTGCTGAGCCCCATCTCAGACTTCCTGATTCAGTAGGATTTGCATGTCTAACAAATTACTGGGTGATTCTGACACTGCTGGCCAAGGGACCATTTTGAGAACCACTATCCTATATACTTTCCAAACACTAATTGTCCACCTGGACACCTTTCTAATACTAGTCCTCAAAAACATCTTTCAATTTCAGTGTTTTCCCCCTCAGTAGTTTCTCTTACTAGCAAATAAGTGCACACTTTTGCAAGTATGAGAGCAGGATATATCTACCTTTCTAAATGATGATAAGAACTTTGTATATAACACAAAAATCACAGAAGGGCTCACAATAATGACTTTGCACTGCCCTGCTGTGAGTTCAAAGGAAGCTCAAGATCATGAGTGTCTATTAAAGCAACAGCATAGATAATCCCACGAAATTAGAGGTGACACGCTGTGAAGTACATATGATCGGACAGTGCTGACACTGTGTGGCACCAAGAAGTACCTGACACAAATGCAATGTTACGTCTTCATTTAATGCACTGGGAAAGCCAGGAAGTTACTGACCCTAGTAATTTGATTCCATGTTAGTGATACACACTACTTGCTTAACATAATCACCTCTTCAGACTCTTTCCAGTTCAAGCAACTTAAACCTTCAGCTCTCTGCACAAAGGCTGACAGTTTTTTTAGCCATAGAGCTTATCAGCCCTTATGGAGCCTTAACCTTGCTGGGTGCCACTAATGAAAACCTCAATATAATTTCTTCCAAGATGAAAATACAGTTTAAAACCAGGAAAAAAAAAAGGGGGACACAGCCTGCCTCACTCTCTAAGCTGAGTGTGTTTAGCACACTAAGTCCCAGCTCATTATGCTGAGCAGCACTACCCCCTATTGAACAGGAAAACCGAGCCAGTCAGCAACTGCCATTCATTATGCTGCTCGGAGCCTGACACTTCCCCTGATCCCCAAAGTCTTAAGCCTTGATGGGGAAACACACTGACCTCTAAATCCTGCCATCCTAATATGAAAGTAGCAGATGTTCCCCTTCTTCAGTGTGAAGAGGGTCCTGTGGAATTTTCTGTTAACATCATAACATGCATTGCTAGTTTTGATTGATAAATGCTCAATTTAAGCAAAGGAAATCACTGGGCCAATTAAGTACAAAGGGGTGCATCAGGCTAATAAAGACAAATTCTGTTTCTTTGAAAGAAAGGCTATATGTAAATGCAAAGGGGTAAGAAGGAGAACATGAAAGTGTATATGCAGCTTTTCGACCACTTACTGTATTATTTTACACTCGAATCCTTTTCAGCTTTTATAACATCCCAAATGGAGAGTTAAGTTCTTTCTATGGAGGAGAGATGCAGGGAGAGAGGGAGAGAAGGAGAAAGAGACTCTCTTTTCCTTGCAAGAACAGGATTAAGAAATGTCAAGGTTCTGTTAATAAAAAGTGAGGCGACTCATTGTTAAGTGCAGTGAAGTAACCTAACCTGTCCAGGACACGTAGCCCTGTCACATCATATGATGCTGCAAAATAGCAGAGAGAGGTAAGTCTGAAATTTGGGCTGTGGCCCTCCCAGCATAGAATCTAGCCTCCCAGCTAGGCTCTTCCAAGGTAGTCGCCCTGTGTGTTTCCTGCCTGGAGATTATTATGGTCTTTCTGAGGGATGTTTTCTAAACTGATCTTAGCAGGAGGGATCTTAAAAAAGATAACCTACCAGGTTAGTTTCCCTTTTTTTTTTCTCAGCTTGTCAATAACAAAAACAATAGGAGCAGCTGATGCCATTGACATGGTGGCTGCTATGTGCCCAACATTGTATTAGGGACATTAAATATTTGCCTCATTTTATCCTTGGAAAATCCTGTGAGTTGGGAGCATCGTCACCATTTTATATATGGGGAAATGAAGTCTTGGAGAGTTTAAGTAACTGTTCAAGGATGCACAGCTGGCGACTGGAAACCCAGAACTGAGCCGCAGACCTATCCTACCTTGAAGGCAAAGCATTTTAACCACTGAAGTGTTCTCTCCTTCTCATGCATGTGGGTTCTCAAACTCAATTTTCAGAGAAATTATAATTGTTGAAATAATGTTTATTGGAAGGCTCTTATCAAGATTATATTTCTCATGGATTCACTGCAATGCAGTTTCATCTACTATAAAGGAGAAAAAAAACTTATTCGATGATTTTCATAACTTTTCTGTGTAACATGAACGTAATGTCAAGAGAATTTTTCAAATAGTTGCAAAGTTTAGGAAATAGTTGTTTTAATGTAAAAGACAACAGAGACTCACTTAATAAATTTCCGTAGATAACTTTTGTAGAAAAGGAGGAAAAGTAGGCACGCTTGTCAGATAAACTGAAATAGATTATGAACAATTTTACTATCAGCCAAATATACTATGTAGACACTAATGGAAAAATTCAAAGGAACATCAAATGTAGGACAAAAGAGAGAGAAGGTCTAACCTTGCCGCAAATCACAACACACCCAGTAATTCCTTTCTAGATAAAATTAAACCATGGGGATTGGAGGGGTTTTGGCAAAATAGCCACTAGCTTCTGTCCTTGGGTTCCATTTCACTTGGACAAAGGGAAGGAGAGGGGTGCATGGCCGCCGTGGCATAAACAGCAATCACTTACAGAGGAAAGCTATTGACTTGTTGAGAAGGGCTTGGCACCATGTAGTTAACTCCTGGGTTTCAAGCATCGAAGCTTAAGTCCCACTAGGTGAGCTGATAAAAGCTATTAGGCCATGCCAGAGCAATCTTTCTGGAGGCTTTAGATGCAGAGGGCAGATAAGCATGGTTAGTAACCCAAGATTAAGACAAATGGCACAAGATAATAAAAGGAATTAAATGATCTGGTAGGCCACTGATATTTCACAGCCTCTGTGTTGTTGCGAGGTGTCCACCAATTCCAAGCGCGACAAAAAGCCTTGTCTTTAAACTGAATAAAAATGACTCACACCTCAGACTCTACTCTTCCTCAAATGTTTGTGCATGTTTGTTATGATTAACAAAATAAAAATGTATTTTGAAAAGAATTACTTAATCCTTAAGAGCTTTTTGTCATTACACATAGTCTTTCAAAAAAAAAAAGGCATTAAGGATGTGAGAATCTGATATTCTTATTAGTTACAAATGGTCTTCAATCAAAAGGTCTTGGATAGTCTTCTTTGCTTGTAGGTTTATTTTAAATTGGCACCTATAACCATTCTATGTCACACATGGGTAAATATTTATTTTATTTGAAATTGTTAAATGGAAGTCTCTGGAACATCTGCTTAGAAGCACTTTCATTCTAAGGGACAGATCTCCCCAGGAATCCAAATGGTCTCAAGAGTAATGGCTAATAGCTTATATTCATATAATCTACATAGCACCAGGAAATATATTTTATTTTTTTATTTGTCTTTATATATTTTTATATCTTCAAATATACACATGTCATTTCAAATCCTTTGTGGAATGAGATAAGAGTATGAACAAATAACAAACAAAATTCACAACAACCCATTGAAATAGAAGGTAACACCCCCATTTTCAAACAAAGGAACCAAGACTCAGAGAGGTTGTGCTGTGGCCAAGGTCATAAAAGTAGTAGTTGGGAGGGCTGGAACTTGAACCTGGATGTTTCAGCTCTAAGTTTCACATTCATGATATATTTTGTCATAATTTATATCATGGCTGCTTTGTGCTTACTTTAATTCTAGGTACTACGTCCCTAGGATTTTTATATGCTGACAGTTATTATATTTTATATAAATGATGTAAATATCAGAAGGCTGTTACAATGTGACACATTTGAAGCCAAGTATATTTTTCTATGACTACCTAATAGTCATCACAAACAAACTTCAAATAATGCAGCACGGGATGCATTTTTTAATATTCTTTGCAACTGTATAGCAGAGCTTCAGAAATGACCATAGTTCCAGTGCTTCATATTGGCTAAAAAGACTCTTGCTATGAAAACTGAATGAGTAAGCCTAGCTTGATTCTCCAGAGAGTTGAGGACAGCTGAAGGTTACAGGGATTTCTGATATTCAGACCATATGAGTAATTCTGTAATCACTTGCATTTAGGATATTCCCAAAATTGTTTTATAACTTGAACAAAACCTTCTGAGATTTGTGTGAACCAAAATGTTTCATAAAGTTCTCTGTATCGGATGCACAATGGAGACCATAGAACTCATCAATCCTGGGACATCTAAAATTGTCTTTGAGCCATGGGGTTGGGTGTGATAACAGTCAGTTTTGTTACAACTTACTCTTGTCTATTCTGGAATCTTCTAAGAGAAGTGGTTGATGCTTCACATTTTCTATTTAAAAATCATTAATATTTTAACACATGCATTTGGCATTCAGGAAAAATGAAGGAGGGAAAAAAGGAGATTATGAAGGACGAGAAAATGGCAAACATTAACATGAGAGATGCAAAAAATAAAAGAAAAATGGCTTTTCAATTATTTTTTATCCTATTAGTAAACTAGAGACTATTTGTTTATATATAATTGAAATATAACTGTGATTCATCTCAACATAAAGCATTTAAAATTATAGTAAATCTTTTGATCCTAAGTATTTATTTTAGAATCATACTTATTTCACATTTTCTTTATAATGACCTTGTAGAGACCTCAAAAGTTTTTCTGTAGATCTGACCCAGAAATGACTCAAGCATCTCTTCTCTTTTAGATGCACCAATTTTTTTTGCAGAATTACTCTTTTTTTATTACCACTGCTGTTAATTTTATCCCACTTCTCAAACTTGTCCTACGTTACTGACAAAAAGACAAATAAGAGTATATCTCAAAGAAAATCTATCTATATTTGTCATTCACATGATTTTTCTTCCATACATTTTTACACGCTTTCCCTGACTCTTGCTCACACCAAACTCTCCAGAGACCCCTAGATGTGGAACTGTCCTATCTCGCTATGTGATTTCTGACATGTCTAGCAGGGATTGAATAATAAGTGTTCTTGATAGTTTTCCAAACTTAAAACAATTAGATTACAGATGACTGGATGAATTCTTTTGTGTGTTTTCGGTGATTTTGCTTCATTGTCATTTAGTGCTATTACTCTATCTCTAGTTATCCCCTAAGAGTGGGGTTTGGGCTGTTAAAAAACATTATAAAGGAAACAAGCTTGAGAAAACATAGCAAGTTGTTGGGGGGAAGGCACGGGTTGTCACCGAAAGCAAAAATGTAGTAAGAGGAAGAATACATTCAATAAACCTATTTATCAACAGTCTTAAAAGTCCATGGTTCATGTTCTAACTTAATGACAATTTCTGGGCCAAGGCTGAACACAGTGATGTGACAAGCAGACTGTCACACAAAGGTACACAGTGATCCCACTGGTTTCAAGCATTAAACACCTGCCCTCTGCTTCTTACAGTAGCACGGCAAGTCTGTGAGTGTTTTCAGAGACATTTTAAATTTCAATACCTCTGATGTCTAATCTAAATCTCACCGTTCTCCATTGTCCACAGATGAAGAACTCCGTAAACAAAAAGAGAAGACAGAGAGACCTGTAGGGAGATGTAAGAAATGAACAGACACAGATTAAAAGACTGCAGGGCTGAAGGAGGCTCGTGGAAAAATGTACACAGACACATAAAGGAGAGAGAAAAGTACAGCAAAACCACATAGAAAAATGAAGTAAGATGGAATCTTACAATTCAGAAACACAGGGTAATAAGCAAGCAGAAGCATTAGTATAAGTATTTTTATCCCTCATAATATTTTATTTTTTATCCTACTATTAGAATAAATTCATGCCACAATAAAATTATTCAGCAAAATGTAGCTTGCGAGTAAATATTCATTTGCTTGCATTTCATACAAAGTCAAAAAATTTGCATTTCTGCATCTCATTTTTTCTCATTTTCTAAAGATTTACACTGTGTCTTCCAGATATAGTACAGTTATCCATATTTATCATGGATAAACACAAAGGTGTTAATAGGCAACTTCCAATGTACAAAACAAAATTGGTTTCAAATAAAATGTTAGCAATTAAATAACTAAGAAGACAAAATACTTTAATAGCAATAAATTAAATTTCATAGTAATGCCCCATTCTTATTTTTTGTTATATTGTTTTTACAATTCTATTTACAATTGTAATTGTAAATCTATTACAATTCTTTAAAATTCTATTATTTTCCTCAGAATTTGTCTAAAGTACACTAAGGTAATGCAACATCTCAGTGAACCATTTTTTATAATAGACTTCCTGAGATTCAGATGTATGGCTGAGGAAATTAACTACCCACCACAATTTTGTGTTCCTCTTTGCAAAATATAAGTTATTCCTGAGAAGCAGCTACCCAGATAGACATTTCCCAAACTCTCTTGTATCTAGGTGGGAATGTGACTCATTCTTGTGTGTCAGTTGAAGGCCAAGGTGATTAAGAAGTGGATTGCCTTGTCACCCCCTTTCCCTAACTGACAGAGAGTTAGAGGACATATAGAGTGACAAAACCATTGAAAAGAATCTGGGTCACAGATTCTTACAATAACGTCCCAAATGACATTATTATGACATATAAAGTCAAATGAAAACATATACATCTGAAAAAGTTAGGGTAACAAAAAATGATTATTATTCAAACTTCCCAGAAACAGAGCAAAGATAGACCCCATTGTTCACTATTTTGAAATATAAAATCTCCTGCATTCTGACAATTGCCACCAATTTAATAAAGATCAAAGGACAGCTGCCCCTTGTTTTGCCCAAGGGTACATAATAGACAATGTTAAATAAATATACACTTATACTAAGAACAAGGCAACTTTAAAATAAATATACCCTCTTTGGCATAGTAAATGGGAATTAGAGTGGAAATTCCCTCTGGCCATAAACACGTGTCTTAGAAGGAACTGATAATACTTCTCCTACTATGCACACATAAATCAGGACCAGTCACATTCTGAGCAGCCACACGATAAGGAATGGAACAGTTAAACATGGAGACATTCAACCAGGACAAATGGACTACTGCTTCTACCCCAAAACTGCCTGCAACATTTCTGACCAACAATGACAAGACTAATTATTAGTCATCATTTTACTTTGATTTCTGGTGGTCAAGTAGATAACTGGCTTTCCAATCGGGTGCTCTGGGAATTGGAATTGAAGGTGGACAATTGATAGGATTACAGACTACCCTGTTCTCACTCACTCCAACCAGATCAATCCTCTTTTATGTATTGAGATTCTGCAGACAACTGAAGTGATCCAGTGCTTTCAAATAGTTTTAAAATCATTGCTCTGAATTCCACAAGTCAAATTATGTCTTTAGGTCAATTTTTGGACCCAATGCTGGCTTCCTAAAGGAGTATTAAAAATATACAAATTGGTTTCATAAAGTGCCTATTATGAATGATTATACAGGTATGTATGAATATATTTGACCTTCTACAGTTGAAAATAATTTTTCATTGCAACAAATCTCTATTCATACTCTTAGGGCAATTGAGGGAAAAATCCTTAGTAGGAAAGGTATGTTCAAAGGGAAGCTAATAGCTATGACCTGGCTTTAGTTGAAGTGGTAAATCCACATGGCAGGGCCACAGAAAATGGAGCAGTAGAGAAAGGTGAAGACGAGAAACAACAGAGGTGATGGACTAAATACCCTGCTGGTTTAGAGAGATGATATGTCATTGTCAAAAAAGTGATGGTGAAGACTCCTGATAGGAACAGTGACAGCTCCCTGAAAAGGTCACAAAGGCCCAGAGAATGGCAGAGCCTCCTGCAAGCCCTCCCTCTCCTCTCTTCAGTCCATTTACAAAGATTCATATTCCCAGCAGAAATGGAAATTTTGTGATCTCTTATCTTTCAGCTCAAAAGTTAAACCTTTTGAAAAATAAGCGTTTGTGCTTTTATTTTATATTTACCAATGCCTTTGCTTGGACTATAAAAATTCATAGGCAAATCTCTCTCTAGGGATAATTTTCTCAAACAAGCATACTGTGCAATGGCTGAGGGACCATCCGCCCCAGGGCAACAGAAGTGGTCCTTACATTCACACATCCCTTAACTTCCCCTCTTTTCCATGTTTTTCTTTCATACTTTGCCTCAGCTCCATTCCCCAAATTCCTATAACCAAGAAAAAAATTATGTATACCATCCAAAGTGTAAACAGTCTCTTCGCAACATCTTTTCTCTGGAGTTTTGCCTTTGATATTTGCTTTAACTTGATTTCATAGAATTATGAAGCATTCTCTGGACTCCAATCTGAAGGCTGGGTCTAGTCATGTCCCAGTTACTAGCAGGGCCACAGGAGATCACTGGATACCTCTAGGCTTAAACTTCCTCATCAGTTAAAGAGGGTGTTGAATTAATAAAGTCTAAGGTCCATTTCACTTGAAAGTTCGTTATTCAATCATTTTAGCAAATAAAGCTAATGCATCAAGATTGTTTACCAGAACACTGAAAACTCAGTTGACCACTTGCTCATGCACCAGAGCATCCTAAGGAAATGTCTGCCTTTGCCTTGTTCTGTCATTCAGAGGAGAGAATAGGATGGGGACTTTACAATCTCTTCTTCATGTTCTGAAGATTATGATTCTATCCTCAACCAGGAATACCAGCACATCAAAGCATCTTCCATTATTACAATTTCAAAATGTCAGCCTGGCTGAAAACATGGATCGTTACAGAAGATCATTTAAAGGATAAGTGGTCTGTCCACTCTTCAGATTTTAAAACAGTGTCTGTGGATCAGATCAGACCTCCCAAGGCCACATTACATGGACTCCATTATCACAGATACACATGGAATGTCTTCATAACTCACTATATTTTACGCATTCAGCTTTTATCAAAACTTTATTGCAAATATTTATTAAAAATCACCTGAATTTTAGGAGGACATTTGTAGTAATATTATGAAGGATATTGTCATTTGCATCTATCAAAGTCCTTTGTAAAGAGTTCATTCATTTAACCAATGTTTACCAAATATCTTGTTTATGCTAGACACGGTTATAAGTAAAAGGAAAAAAACATCGACCACAGCAAAACATTCATTGTCTCATGGAATCTAAAATTCAAACAGGAAAAGACATGGAGTCCTGCCCCCCACCCCGACCGGTTCTTCATGCGGTTGCCTCATTCTTGTTTGTTAGGCTCGGATCAAAAGTCTCCCCCTCAGAGAAATCTTCCTTTTTCTACGTATGCCCCCCACCCTCACCCCCTCCCCATTCCCAACTATTTTTAATATGAGGAAAAACAAAACAACATATCTTTTGTCTCCTCATAGCCTTTTCAAATATCTTTACGTATTCATACTCACCAAATTCCACAAAGAAATCAAAGCTGTTCACTGAGCATTATGTGTGCCCTCAAACTATTTCTTCCAAATCTCTAGTGCAAACGTTTCCGAGAGGAGTTATCGGGAGTGTTTGTCACCCTCAAGGACAACTCTGCTTTTCATGCAGCTTGTAACCGCATATGGAGAGAATTCCTGGTCTCTTTGGCCTCTGTTATTTTCTCGCTTTTATCAACCTTTTATTTCTAGGACATGTCCTAAAAGAAATAGTTTCTAAAAACAGGGAGAGAAGATAACTACTTTGCAAGATATAACTTGGATTAAAAAAAAAAAAAAATTAAAATAGAAGTTACAGTCACGATTACAATCGTGATGGGAAGACTCACAAAACTTACCAAATTTAAATCACTTCAACCAAACTAAGCTACCATTTTTACTCCTCCTTTTACATTATTTTCACAGCAATGAGAGAAATCTGTACAAACCTCCCAAAAGAGATCTTTAAAAAAAAATAAATAAATGGTTGCAGTGAAGAGGAAAAAGAAAAAAAGTTAAGAGGCAACTTTAAACAGAGAAAAGAATGTTTATTCCACCAAATCCTCATGTGAATTCTAAATTATTAAATCTCTGAGAACACCTGATTTATGAACAGGGTAACACAGCCCCTAGCCAAAATCATTTTTAATAAAAAGCAGGAAACCTCCCGAAGTTCATCTCAGATTTAATATCAAACACAGCAGCCACACCTGAACATTTTCCCATAAAACATGAACACAGCATGAGCACAATCAGCTGGCAGCTGACGGCAGGGAGTCGGCAGTACAAACAAACAGGGTGCCAGAACCATAGAAGGGATCAGGCCTCACAATCTAGAGGAAGTAGCCAATGGAAACAGACCCCAGACTGAAATGATGTCACCAAGGAAGGGAAAGGGGAGAAAGGAAGACTCATTTCTAAATTTCTACAGCAGTTGGCTCACACTCTTGGTCAAAATACTGAGCTTCCTGATTGACTATTGGTGTGAGAGAGCAACACAATTGTGTTTCGTGTTCATTTTTATGCATAAATTTAGAATATATCAAGTGAATTGGAACCACCATGAGAAAACAAAGGCTAGTGATGAAATAACCTAACATTACCATTCGCGTTTTGTAAGAAAAGTAGCAAACATCTGAGAGATACATAAAAATATGATTTTAATATTTTCCAACAGATATTTGGTTCAAAGATAAGAAGGATGACAAGGAAAAAAAAGTATCTTATTCCTTCTAATGTATGTTGCTTAGGGACCATGTTTATTATCATGTTTATAATCTATGCGGTAAAGAATTATTTCTTAGAAATATAAATTCAACTAGTTGCATACATACATAATAAATTTATTCATGTTTAATCCCTTAAAGGGCAGTTTCAGCAATTATAAAGATCATAAAGAAATAATTTTTTGCATGTTTCCATTGATATTTTCATTAATATTTTGGCATTTGGTATTTTGTTTAAAAATGTTATGGAAAAAAGAAAATTATTATAAAAGATGCTCTATTAGCAGAGTTCAGAGACTTAAAAAAAGGCCAAAAGGGGAAAAAAGACTAATATCTTTGGCAAGTACCTTGCGGGTTACTTTAATTAGTTATTATTTTTAAAATCTGAAAGAAGAAAAAGAAAAAACCAAGTTAACAATTAACCATAGTATGCAGAAAAATAAATTTCTGGACTATAAAGGATTTAGCCATACATGTCGAAAATATCTTTATATAGTGCAGATTGTATTATGAGATAATACTGCCAAGATAATCTGAAAAACCAGGAGCTTTAAATCCAAAAACTATGAGCTGTACAGATTCTCTTCCTATGCATGAAACGCTAATAGTAGAAACTGCCTCCATACAAGCATAAGTTATACTCAACGTTGATTTATTCAGAGAAAACGAGTAATAATTAAAGACACTTTTCTCTCCAGATAAGAAAAAGAGTATTAAAACTTTTAATAATTGGCTGATATGTCAATAGAAAGATAAGTAGAGCAGAATAGATTACCCTGAAATACAACTTAATATATAATACAAAAACTTAGTATATAATATGATGACAAGTGTCATAATTTATAATGTGAGTATTATAAACTAAGTAAATATCATAAACTAAGCGGGAGTATGACTGTTCAATAAATGCTGAAACATTAGGAATTTTGAGGGAAAATCAAGACCCTACATTATATCACGCTACAAGAAATCTATTTCAGATAAGTTAAAAAGTTCAATGTAAAAAGAAATCAGGCAAAAACCATCAAATAGAAAATATAAGAGAGATTTAAATGATGTAGGGATGCAAAAAGATTTATGATATAAAGCAATATAGAGAAATTTTAAAATAGTTGTATTTAAATGTAGTTAAATTTAAATATTTAACTTATTAAATTACTATATTTAAATTCAAAGTTCTATAAGCTGAATCATAAAGAAAACTTAGTTACGTGAAAAACTGTGACAAAACTTTTGCAAACAATATAATAAAGAATTAGTACCCATAATATGCAAAGAATCCTGTTGAATTACAAATATCCGTGCCCCAAAATGGCAACCACATACAGCTACTAAACATGGGAGAAATATTAGGCCTTAGGTGTGACCAAAAAAATGCAATTTAAAACAATGAGGTGTAATTTTTGCTTTTCAATTAATAATGATTTGTGTAAATGACACTCAATGCTGATTAAGTATTTTTCACTATTGCTATTGGGAGAGGAAATTGATATACCTACTTTGGAAAGCAACCTGGTAATACAAAAAGAGATTTTTTAAAAGTTCATTGCTTTTGACATAGTAATTCTCTTCTAGCAATCTTCCTAAGAAAATAATTGAATATATACAAAGATTTACGTATAACATAACATTATTATACTAAGAAAAATTGGAAACATTTTCAATGCCTAACAGGAAAATGAGTAAATATTGGTACATCTATCCAATGAAATATTATACTACCATTAAAAATGATGTTTACTAAGATTTTAAAGATCTAGCAAAATCTAATGAGACAACATCAAATGAAAAAAGCAGGATAGATCTAGATGAATAGAAAGAGCTAGAACTGAGCTTGCGATACAGCAAATCTAGTCGGCAGGGCAGACTCCATGCTGCCTTCAAGCAGCTGAAGGTACAGCAATGAATGACACAAACGAGGCCCTGGCCCCAGACAATAAACAACAAGCAAATACATAATATAATGCCAACGTTATGAAGAAAAATGCATACATAAATGTATCTCAAGTACTTTCACTCAATACATACACGCATGTGTGCAAACCCCCCCCCCCGACACACACACACACATACACAGAGGGGGGAGAAATGAAATGTCAAAATAACACTAAGTACTTCTATTTGATGTGATTAAGAGATTATAGGTAATTTTAATTTTCTTCTACATATTTTTTGGCATTTTAAAATTTGACCAACTATTATTATTAAAATAAAGGGAGGAAAGTCTTCATATTATCATTGAAAATACTATGAAAATCATAAACTATTACTTTGACTTTTGCTAGTAGGTTACAGAAGATGTAGAAATTTTCCTTTCTATCACTTGACTAAATGGATCATTTGACCACAACTACTAAGTGGAGATTTGTGTCACAGTCATTTAAAAATGGACTAAACAAGGTGTGTCTGTCAGGAGAAATCAAGAACAAGATAATGAGGATATCTGGTGCTTCTAGGTGCACCTGGATCAGAAGTGTGGAGCAGGAGGCTGGGTTGAGAGGTGAGGGAATTCCGCCCAGGAGTTGCTATGGAAATGGCCACAACAGGAGCAGTATGAATGCTATCTTTGGGAGAACAGGAAACTCCTGCTCTGCCTCATCACAGACTTGCGTCATAAACTCCACAGCTTGAAAAGCACCTACATATCCAAACTGAAGCTTTCGCCCACCCTGCAGTTCAGAGTTCAGGCTGTGGCTTGGCATGAAGACAAACAGCTCCATGACCCAGAGAGAAATATCACTGAGTTCAATTTGTAGCTGCTTTCTCCCTACATTTGTCACTTGATCACCTCTCCTTGGCAAGAGTACATGCCATTATGAGGATCAAATAGCTGCACACTTACGTACATTTAAAACACATTTAACCTTTCTTCCACCAGACCCTGAGCAGCTACACAACAGTATTTTAGAATCATGACCTCCTCTTGCTATCTATCTCACTCACTTCTTTTGTCATTTTCTGGCTCAAAACAAAGTTAATTGTGTCTTCTATAGCAATTTCTCTTTTGCTTGCCTCAGGCCAGAATATTGGAAGTGAGATTTTGATGTTTGAAAATATCAATCCAGAAAAATTAAATATTGCCCCCCAAAGAGATATCAGAACTATTTTAAGAACCACTATTTGTGTAAAGAAGTTAGAGAAAATAAAAAGCAGCTATTTCCTTATAATATTCTAATATTTCAGCATTTCCTAATCATAAAGTTTCTGTTTTAATCTTGTAGCCAAATGACCTTCAATAAACGACCTGGAATAGATTACTTAATTCAGCTAGCCTAGGACCTCTTTCGTTATGTGTTTGAATAACAGCTTTAGAAAGTTGAATGCAGGCAAATGTTAATGCTTTTACACATTTTTAAAAGCAGTTTTGCTCTATACTCAAATGACATACAGGTCACTCCTAATGATTACCTTCTTCCTCAGCTAATTTCAAGGCTAAAATCTTGCCATATCCATCTCTCTTAGATTTGTATTCAACAAAGTAAGTGTTTGGAAAGAGAACCAGAAAGGAATCAGGATTTTAATTTGTAAATATAGACAAATTAATCCATCTCTATGGCCTCAATTTCTTTATCTTTACAATGAAAGGGTTGGAAAAGTTGATGGCCACTTCCCCTCCAAGTCTAACATCCCAGGCCTTTGTGATTTATTTTTTCTAGGTCAAGTTCATTGTGTTTTTAATTATGACAGTGAGTTAGTCTAATAAACTAGGCCCCTCATGCCAATGTGTGAATGGAAGAAGGGGAATGGGTGGAGAACTATTAGTACACATAGATAACATGGAAATTGAAACAATCTAGAAATTTAGAGGCATTATCACACCCTTTGCTATCTATCCCTGAGAGAATGACCATGACAGTAAAACATCAGGGAGGAAGGAGAAACGGCATCATGAAAGGACAACAGGAAGACACTTTGGAGGAGGAGGGACATGAGATGCCTAGAAAAAGCACTGTGTAATGGGCAGTCTTCCAGACCCTAGAAGGGACTCTGCTTGTAAAGTCATGTATTTAGTCTCTTTCTCATTTTGAGTTAAATGACTATGTATTATAAGCTTTAGTCTTTCAACTATCATGAAATATTTGAGTGTTATGCCATAGGCTTAATTTCGTAGACTATTTTCCATATAATATTGTATATCTTACTATATAAAACAGTGGCCTTGGTATTTCATCACTGCATTCTCAACTAATATGCATCAGTATTGATTATAGTTAAGCTTTTGTTATAGATAGCTCTCTCTAACTGTTCCACATCCATAATTTTAAGAGCAAAGGAGAGATATGAGAAAAGGGAAAAATGAGACTATGACACAGTAGTAAACAATTAGCTGGGAAAAGCATCTTATTTTTAAAAGCTATGAGCTTGTCTCCTTAGAAAACCAACAAAGTACTATATGTTTTTGAAAAACAACCTCCAATGTCAGAGATTAGAAATTCCTAACTCTGAGACTGAGATAATTTCTGCTTCCCATAGCAAAGTGTTCCGAACAAGGGTGTCTTTTACCTTGTCATAATGGATTTCAAACCCAACACTTAACCAGTACAGAATAAAAGAAACAGCTTGCCCACATTCACAAATCCTGATCTGATAGTCCCTATTGGATTACAGGTATTTGACATGATATTTGATAACAGCAATAAAGAGTAAATGGTCTACCATTAAATAAGTGTCCTTATGAGCAAGATATTGTGAGACACATCGGTATATTACTTCTGATTTTCACAAAAACTCTGCAAGGTAAGCTTTAGAATATCCACGTAGCAGCTAGGTAAAAGAATGAATATACATTTTTGAAAATTATTACAAAACTCTCTCTCTGTCTTTCCTTAGGTAGGCAGCATAAAATTATAAATAAATAAATGCAATCCTAACTGGATTATTGGAAACATCTAATGCTTAAAGTAGTAGACCTATCAGAGAAGATACCTCTCTACTTAGGCAATTCTCTCATAATATATGTCTAGACTCTTGAAAAAAATAAATATAGTAAAAGGCTAGTATGAATATTCTGTACCACAGAGGTTTATAGACCATTTAACAGCTTCTATAGGCATATATGATAAAAATAGTAAATAGAATCAAGCATTTATGATCACACACATTACTGACCACCCTAACAAGTGAATTAACATCTCTATTCTTCCTGGTATGCTCCACATATCACAAGACCCTGTACTTAAGGGATCTCCTTAGAAAACACAGAATTAGATTTCATACCTTGGATTTAACCCTAGATCTTCAGATCTAACAATTCAGTTCCTATGTGGTGGGGTGCCAACCTGGCTTCATTCCCCCCATTTGTCCATTCAAACTTCTTATCGTTTTCTGAAATAACTCAAAAACTAGTTCTATCTAATCTCCCAATCATCATGAGATCTAGAAACTGGCCACAGAATCCCTTTCTCTATGTCTGTGTTCTTGACATTTTTTTCTTCCTGAGAGAGATCTCCTGTCCAAGTTTCTACCCCTTAGCCATTGTCCCAAAATGATATCTTTTACTTACCAAACTAGGTACTTGTGTGTGATCTACAACAATCATGGAACATACTAGGGCTGAAAAGAAACTCAGAATTTGATACTCTACCATTCTTTTTCTGCAGCTGAGAAATCAGAGGCTCAGAGAGGATAAAGAATGTAGCTAAGGTCAAAAAATTAAATGTTTCCAGAACCAGAACCTTAGTCACTTGACTCCAAGTTCAGAGCTCTTTCCACAACACCAGTGTGAATATCTCATTGTGCCTGGCAGTGCCAGCTGCCTCCCAGCCCAACTCTTGTCCTGTACTGGCATATTTCCCTCTCCTCCTTAACCCCTCCTTCCGCTAGACGAGCAAATGTTTGAAAATCAGATCTTTAGCACATCTTATTTGAAATATTTCCAAACTCTGACCTAGGATTTCTATTTTACCTTAAAATCTTACTAAAAGTTTCCTTTATCTTACTCGTATGTGACATCCCTCCCTAATAACATAGACCTGAGGTCTAATATATGCTTCCCCACATTGGATCCTATATATTCACTAACCTAAAAATAGAACCATAATATTATAGAACTAGAGGCAAACTTAGGCAGTGGTCTGCCGCATTTTTTTCAACCTGAATGTCTGAAGAATTGTGGCTAAATGACAATCCCTTTTACCTCTATTTTGAGAATTCCAATGCCTAACCAAATTCTCTTGTTTGAACACTTTTGTAATATAAATTTTATTTTGAAATGAACTCTCTTCTCATTTAATTTAATCTCATTTGCTCTCCCACTGGCATGGAGAATAAATGATAGCATCTTTTTCATTAAACAAAAGTCAACTCTATACTCGTGAAGAGAGTACGTGAACAGTATATTGACTCATTCTTTCTCTCTAAGCAATTTAGTCTATATCTTTGAGCTGGGACAGTGTGGAGATTATGATGTTATTTGCCAGAATTTTCTGCCACATGATTTGCTAACATTTCTGGCTCTAGCAATGGTTCAAGTCCAGGAAGCAATGGGCTTTTCAAAGATACTTGTTTTTATTAAAAAAAAACATATAAAAGAAGATTGAAATGTGACTCCTTGAACTACAGCTCTATTTAAACTGTGTATATGTCTCAAAAAGAAAATCCACTGAATCTGCCATCAGGTTCATCTTCCCCAATCACTGTTTCATATACACCAAAAATTTGTAACATACCCCACACACTCCATCTCTTTGGCTACTGGATCAGGTCCAAAATTCTTGTAATGGAAGCTAAGGCTCACCACATCCGACCATCCACATCTTCCTACCAGATTGTTTTCTACTCCTCTTCACAAGCCTTTGCTTTAGCCAGAGCAGTCTACACATTATTCTCTGAAATCATTAAATGATTCCACGGCTTCGTGTATGCCCATTCCCTGTCGGAGATGCCTTGACTTCTCTAGCCTACCTTTCTAGGCCCTACTCTTTTTGCAACTTCCTCTTCCACAGTAAAGTTACTTCTTTAGTCAGCTGTTACACCATCTTGTATATCCATGGATCACTTCCATTTTGCCTCCCAAAGAGACCAAGTGGCATGTTGGAAGAGCATGATCTCTGAAGCCGGACAAATAGTCCATACATCATATCAAACATGGATTATAGTCCTAGTTTTCTCACGTACTAATTACATGGCCATGAGAAGTTACTTCACGTCTATGAGTTTTAACTTTCACAATAGAAGAATGGAGATAACACACATAATATTATTCAAAATAATCTGAAGTGCTACTCTATAATCCATCTATTACTCAGATCACAAATACTATTTATACTTTTAATAAAGACTATACATTTTTAAATTAGGCAAAAATTCAAAAATACCATCTGAGGGTAAACTAATGCTTGTGTTCTCCCATTTTGTACCTACTCAGCTTGTTTCCTGGAAATAAAAATAAAAATTTAAATATGTGATGCCAGCCACTCAGATCAAGATCTTGTTTGTCAGATTTCATCAAGGAGTTTTTCGGTAAGATAGTGAACCTAAAAATAGGTGACTGCAGTGGAAGTGCAAATAGTCAATCCATTATATCAGCACCACCAGCCAACAGTGTGATGATGACAGCATGGGTGTGGGCATACAAATATTTGGTTCAGAAGGAAAAAAAAAATCTGCTAAGAAATTCATTCTGATTACGATGTGTTAGCGTATTGCCACCTGAGAGAGGTTAGAGACTATTAAATAAAAAGCAGTTCTCATCTTCTGAACCTTTTAACTACTAATAATTGGGTACTTTGCTGATGATGCAGAACAACTTTTCAAGCTGATTACTAGGTCATGTGTGTAGAAAAGGCACCCCCGTTCATAAAACAATTATGCTAATCCTCTAATTTTTTTCAAAGATTTTGAAATATTCTAATCTTTGAAGAATATAGGTTTTGGTTGCAGATGGTGTTTGTATATTACTTGTTGAGCTCATTAACATTTTTGAATTTCACACATTTTATCCTCACAACCCCATGAGAACTATAATATAGGGATTATTACCCTCTATTTAAAAGTAGTAAAGAAAGATTCAGAAGCAATTTAGAGATCTGCCCAAGGTCAAACGGCTAGTTAAGAGGAGACAGGATTGGAATTTTGATTTCCTGAACCAGTGCTATTTTCAAAGACTCAGTAAGTAAATATTTTTACAGTTCATAAAAGTGAAGGAAGTCTTTCTTTACTAAAAAGTCTCAACTTCATTTGGTTCATTTTAGATGTTTACATTGGGAATACAGTTTTAGCTCGCGTCTACACAAATTCAAAAGTTGCTCATTTTCCTGAGTAGATCGATAAGCTGAGTCAATGTTTGAACACAACTAGAATAAAATTATCAAAATTATTTCAGTGCATGGCAAGTGTAAATACAATGGCCTCGATGCATCTTGTCTCTGCCCATAATGAACAACATGGGATATTGTTCTATTTTTGTGAGAATCTTAAACAACGTTGAATCTGAATGAATACTAAGCAGCAGGCCACAGACTAGATATTAGTAGTCTAAGAAGTTTTTCACCAAGTATAACACAGAATGTAAAATATCTTTATGAGCCACCTTTTGGATACAATCATTAACTTTCAATACCAGGCATAGAGAAAGGTAGCTGATTTACATAAATGAGAATTTAGATGAAAGGAGCTACTAAAGTGTGAACTCTAAAGCAGGAGACAATCTAATGACTGACTGACTTATGATTGTAGCAGGCATTTCCTTTCAGATGAGAGGATCCTAACTCTGTAAGCTCTGGTGTATGTAGTTTAGTTCCTCATTTGGGTTGTACAGCCAAGATATTTGACCCGCTCTACTTATGCCACCCAACCAACAATCTATCAAAACTTGACTACATCGTGTTCCCCAGCAAGTGTCTAGCTGCCATCCGTCACCGTACACATGTGCCCCTTTACCCCTTTCGCCCTCCTCCCACCCCTCCTTCCTCTCTGGTAACCACCAATCTGTACACCTGAAGTTTATACAGTGTTATCTCAATAAAAAATAAAATTAAAAAAATCTCTTCAGTGAATGAATAAATAATACTTTTCTTATTGTAAATGAATAGCTGTAAACCAATAAATGGAAATTTTAGCATACACACACACAAAAACTTGAAATGGTCATAGCAACTAGCAGGTTGCTAATCAACATCTGCAAGTGAAAAATGTTGGTAGCCCATTCAAGGAAGTTATAGTCAGTTTCTCATTTTATTTTATACAAATCATACCTGTTTAAGGATATAGAGGAGATTCGTGCATCTGGTGAAAAGCTAGATTAGATAGTGTCCAAGGTACCCTCTAATTCTGAAATTCTTTGATTCCACTCATCATACTCTTGAGGTCTCTTATTTTATGGATAATTAAAAAGTACAGAAACATAGGGTAAAATTAAATCAGCCATCACCACAGCTCCTAAAACGCAAGTTTATGATTCTAGACTCAAAACATAAACTTCAATAAAATTAAAAGTAGAATTTAGAAACAACTAATATGAAAGGACATAAAGCAGTCAAAAGCACTGACCTTCAAATTTTTGCCTCATAATAGTGTTAGAATCCTTAAAATTAAAAAAAAAAAATCTAAATGGCTTCCATAAAGCACCTGAAGGATTAATATCTGTCTTCTTTGATTACTGCCTGATAAAATATTATAATATAATCCTATAATTTCTACACTACTTATTTGACACTTCAGCCTTATATGAACAAATTGTGTTTGAGCTAAATGTATTTTTTATGCATATGTGAAGCCGAGAAATGCAAGAATTTTGATCCCAGAGTACATCAACCACATGTTCCATTAGAGAGAAAATTTTAGACTAAGCAAAGGCCAGCAAAAGTAACTTGGTGACCTTATTCACTTAACATAGAATCATCTATTCTCTGTGACATCTGGCCAAATACTGATCTTGTCTGCCTCAGTAGTTCAACCAGTATAATTAACTCCTATTGTGAAACATATTTTAAAATGGATTTGCCAAACTTTCTATATATATTTCCAGAAGAAATGCACAAAATAGAATGATTTTAATTTAGGTATCAATTATTTCAACAATTAAACAGAAACACTGTCACATATTAAGATAATTCTAACAATGTTGTGTTGCCATTAACAAAGAGATGCCTTATTTTGCCAGAGATCTTTGTAAACTTGAGTATAAATTCAATTTTACAAATTAACTTGATTAGGAGACATCATTTTTAAAAGATTCCTTTGGCAAAATTTTTACAAATTAATTCTGCTTACTAATCCAGATTTTTCTATATACATTTATTTATAGTGAGGTAATTTTCTGTGAAAACTAGTTTATATACCTTAAGAACATATATCACTTGAGCATTTATAAAAGAAACTTGGGGAATATTCTAAAAATGTAGATAATATTATTTTGTAATAAAAAATCACAAAATATAATATTGCTGTAATCCACACATATATAGTCAAGACAGTATATACTATTTTCCAGCAACTGTTAAGTTATAAAGTTATAAACCATATGAAGAGGAAGATTTGCTCTCATAGAAAACTGCATCCTTAAAATGCCAAAAGGCAAGATAAAAGACTTCAAATCAATTTTCAATGTTTTGTGGTATAACTTTGCTACAGCATCATTGGGCAAGGTTTTCAATTTGTTTTGCTTTGCTGTGTTTTTAATGAGATTAGTGGTTTTATATGTCCTATAAACAATAGGCCTCATACGAATAGTATAATATTATTAATAAATGCCTTTACTCTGGCTTAATACAAGTCAATACGGAATGAAAACACATATACTAAGAATTTAGGATGGCAACATCAGAACTGAATGCAAATACCATGATTCTTTGTGGACCAATCTGATCCCATCTACCAGTCCACCATTTGTGGACCAGATTGCCTTAAATGTCTTTGGGTATTTTTTCTAAACCAAGTTTCTGTTCTTCTAAGTTATCATTGGTACAAGGTGTGATGACTTTCAGGCATCAATTAATATAAATTGGAAGCAGGCAAAGTATTAATTAAATATGACATTCTGATTATTTAAACCTTCTATTAAAGTTGATTATTCAGAGCACGTTGATAGCCTGCTCTTCAAAAATGACTGATGATATCAAGCTTTGCTGACTTCCTCTAAGTCTACTATTTCCAACTCTTCAGAACAGAAGGAATAAATGAAGTGGGAAGAACACTGGAACAAGTCTAATAGACAAACCGACGAATCTCAGACACCCAAGGTCAAAGTAAAGCAATTCATTTCTTGGCTTTCATCAACACAAGACATGATCTATCAATCTAAGAGCAGGATTACAAATATTATACCTCTCAATGATATGTTCTTTGCACTGTGTAACTTTTTGAACAATGATAGATTGCACAGTAGCCACAAAAGTAACGTCATAAGGCAATACTCATTATATTTGCAAATAAAAGCACTTCTATTTTTAATAATCAGTGTACACATTAGCAATCATTACTATTACACATTTCATTTGGGAAGAAAATAACATTTTAAAATTCAGATATTCCTTGGGATTCTGTCACCTTCATGGTCCAAACTTTGGACATTCCATGCTCCGCAAAATACTGTTCTCACTCTAATGTTATTCATTTCTGGAGCCAGCCAGCTTGCTATAGATAATTATTAAATAAAGCATTTTCATATTATTACAAAATTTCAATGATAATTATTGTATTTTCACATAAAAATGTTAAATGCCTTTTAAAGGATTGATAGTTCCATAGATCTAAAGCTACTCTTAGAGAAGAAGACATTATAAGAAAGACCATGGGAACATTTTTTAACGTTATAAATATAATCATATTACAGCAATTTTGCCCAAAATTTTAGTATTAGTGCTTTACAAGCTTTAAAGGGTAGGTGAGATTTAATAGAAGAAAGAAATCATGAGCTAGTTATTCTGATTCTATTAATCTCCCAATTTATCTCTTAACACTTAAGGAACTGTTCTGCAAGTCACGCTCATGATAGCAGTTCAGAAATTATTTCATAGAGTAATGTTAGGAAAGATTTCCACTGAAATTAAATTATATGTAGAGTAGTCAATTGTGATGATGAAATTTTGTTCTACATTCTGTATATTTTAAATCACACTGCTATTTTCACTGATCTAAATTAGTGATCACTTTTTCTGTGAGGTCACAATTTTAGGTAAATTGTATTGTCTAGGTGGAGGAGGATAGTAAAAGGTGTTGTATCTTCAGCTGATGATTCATTTCACCAGCTGCCAGAAAGTTGCACTGTGCAGCCCACCTGGACACATGCACCCGTGACTGATTGGGAAACACATTTATCTTGGCACGTCACAAAGGAGATGGAATTATAATTGTTCTCCCTTGTAACTAAAGGTATTTTGGAGCTGTGTCTACCTACAAAATAATACAAATTACACATCTGGACTAGGTCCACATAATTTTACCATCTGTTCTCTACATTCAACCATAAATATTTCCCAAAGCATTCTCTGTGTTTGAAAAATAAGATTTAGTTTTAAAAGACCTGGACTGTTATGTTATTTCAAAATTAAAACATTGAAAAAATTGCTCAAAACTCTAAATTTCTTTGGTTGATAAATACATAATACAAATTTAACCTTTGCTTTCCATTAAGGGGATTTTGTGGATTTCTCATATTCAGATTTTGAGAAAATAAATGTGTTGGCTAAGTTTTACACAGAGTCCTCTGTGCAAAAATTGAATATGTGCGAATCTAACATGAAAGAACAAAATGGTATCAGAGGTTTTTTCCTACAATTTATCTTAGCAGTTACTCATTATCTTGATCTCAAAAGTGCAGAGATTCTTATTTAATCTCTCCTGAGAAGTCCCTTAGTTTAAGACCTTAAAATATAATATCAAATTATAAGTATTCTAGGAATACTTAATAAAGTTTGCAGAATCACAATTTCCAGAAAATGAAAATATTTCATCCAATGTAACCAGTGATAATAATCTTAGTCTAAATCACTTTTGCTAGTTTACTTTTAAATTATTATAAAACTCTTATATTGTATGCTTTTCCTTTAAAATACAAGTTTATTCTCTCTAAATATAAAAATTCAATAAAATCGATACACAAGAATGGAGAGATCATAAAATGCATATTCAATTTCAGTACTGAGAAAACTTCGAGAATAAGCTTCAACATGGTATGAAATAATTCTTCATATTTATTTCAAAAACACTGAAGAAAGACAATTCCTGGTTATTGAAACCAGGAAACACTTACGTGAATAACATTTTACCTTGTTCCTAAAATAAGGACGTGATAACAGTAACAAAACCAAAGAATTGTGTAGATTAAAAAGTGACAGTCACTACTCTAAGTACTTTACACACAGTAACTAATTACCGCAACCAATGAGGTAAGGGCTATTATTATTCTCATTTTTTTTTTTTTTGTGAGGAAGATCAGCCCTGAGCTAACATCAGTGCTAATCCCCCTCTTTTTGCTGAGGAAGACCGGCTCTGACTTAACATCTATTGCCAATCCTCCTCCTTTTTTTTTTTCCCCAAAGCCCCAGCAGTTAGCTGTATGTCATAGCTGCACATCCTTCTAGTTGCTGTATGTGGGACGCGGCCTCAGCATGGCCAGACAAGCGGTGCGTCGGTGCACACCCGGGATCCGAACCCGGGCTGCCAGTAGCGGAGCGCGCACACTTAACCGCTAAGCCACAGGACCGGCCCTATTCTCATTTTTTGAGATGAGGAAATTTCTTCGTAAGAAAAAAAGCACTGATTTAATACATCACTGTTCTTTAGTGTTTGTATAAACTGAATCATGGATATTATTAACAAGTGAAACTAAGGCCTTTAAATTAAGAAAGAGAGAGAGGGAAAGAGAGAATTCTTGACTGCCATACCACTCTGGTAGAATACATCAGAAATTCAGGTCAGGATAATAATGGCAGAAATAGTTGAAAAATATGCTTAAGATACACAATCGTATTACTGTATATGCGGCAAACAAAAACGTTGCTTAAACTGCCAAATAACATTAAAAGAAAATGTAAACTATATCTACGCCACTAATGTACCCTACAATAAATGTTATGTTATGGGTCATAGCTACAAACCTACAGTTTGCCATTTTTTTATAAGAAATATTCTCTGATATTAGATTTTAGTAATGTTCTCTTTAAAATGTTTTTAGACTTAAAAGAGATGGTCATAAACCATAGTAATTTCTTTTACACAATGGAAATTCAATAAATATTTTGTATAAAATCTAGTAAGAGCCACCTTTTCTCTATGTTGCTACTGACACACTAATTATTCCCTAAAACGAAAAAGACAGGCCAAGCTATTTAGCTCTGTCATCAATGGATTTAGAGTCATAAGGTAGCTTATAATTTCAAAGTAATGCTAGAAAGAACTAGTTCCGAGTAAATGTATAAACTCTACCACAATTCAGTTATAAATAAGACAATACTGTTATAAATTTGTCATAGTTCTCAATAAAATACCTTTTCACATGTTTAAATTACATACTGATTTGCATAACCGTTGAACCAGATAATCATTTTAACCTCAATTACTGGTTTGTGTGTTCAAAACTCTGGCAGCCCTAGTTCTTGGCCAGATCCAATCAACTGATTATCTCCCAATATACGTGGTGCCAGAATTTCTTAGGCTACTTTAATTCGAATTGTCAATCCTTAGGCATGTTCTCCAATGTCCCGGTCATTTTATACCGTTGTACTTGTTGTTTATACTTGTTGTTCCCTTTGTACTTGTTGTTCCCTTGCTTGGAAGTCTTTCTTCCTTTCTTTCTCTCTGTCTGTATTGCCCTCTCTATCTCCAGCTCTCTCTCTGTGATATTTACCTACTCTCATTTGAGACTTTGTATAAAAAACACCTCCCTAGATAGAATTAAGAATTTCCTCCTTTCCTCTCTGTCAAATTGAGTAAATAATCTATTATGGTATCAACCACACCATGTTATATTTATTTGTTTACACATTTGACTCACTGAATAGATAACAGAATCTTGAACACAAGTATTATTTATCACAAAAAAAGTTCCTAGCACAATGGTTGAAACATAGTAGATGCTCGATAAAAGTTAGGGGAATTAAATAACTTTATAATTCTGTCTATATTTTACACTATACTTAAAATTTCCCTCTTCTGCCTATAGAGTATGTCGTTTTCCTGTACAAAGTCAAATGTTTATACACAAACCATAAAAATAATTCATTTTTCTAAGCTAGCCCATTTTAGAAACATATATATAAATTATCATCAAATCATCTAATCATCAAAAGAGTTACCTTAAAACAAAAAGTAAAAGCAATCACCTACCTCCCAAAATTTACAAGTTTCTATAATATTCTAAAGTTATTTCTAGGTATTCGTGACTCATTGTTCATTAATTACATTACTCTCTTTAATTAGACAGCTAAGAAAAAACTCACATGAATTATCAGAAATAATCAACTTTTGGAGTTCATGTCTTATGGACGCTTGTGGGTAGCTAAGAGTCCATGTTAAGTTGTTTTTATGAGATAGATTACCAAAAATATAACTTTACTCTTTTCTGCTTTCAGATTATCAGATAATTTAGTATTAAATGTAGAATATACAATAAAGTTATTTATATGTAATTCATGAGAAATCAAATTTTGTCTGCCTAAGAGAATGATGATGATAAAATTGATTAGCTCATGCTGAATTCCTTCTTTAGGTCTACTTTTTCAACTATATAACTTTATATATTTTTTGATTGTTAGTGCCATCAAATCAATTCTGACTCCTAGCAACCCTGTGTACAGCAGAGCGGAACCCTGCTCAGTCTTTTTGTGCCATCCTCTCACCTTCTAGCACTGCAGCAGACAATGCTCTGCTGCTATTCATAGGGTTTTCATGGTCAATTTTTTTCGGAAGTGGGTGGCCAGGTCCTTCTTCCTGGTCTGGAAGCTTCAATGAAACCTGTCCACCATGGGTGACCCTGCTGGTATGTGAAATACGGGTGGCATAGCTTTCAGCATCACAGCAACACACAGCTGCCACAGTATAACAACCGACTGATGGGTGGTGTGGTTCCCTGACTGGGAAACAAACCCAGGCCACAGCAGTGAGAGCGCTGAATCTTAACCACTAGATCACCAAGGCTGACTAAATTTACATTTTATTTCTTATAAATATTTCAGAGTAAATGTGGTTACTTACTTTTCAGGATTTTCCACTTCTTCGGTAACAAAGTTGAGATAAAACCTAAAAAGATATAAATAAATTACAAACTATTAACACATTTTATAATTATAGTACACAGTTTCAAATTTTAAATTTAAAATCAAACCAAAAATTATGAAAACTTTGTAAAACAATACTTATAGTAAGATGAAAATCTCTAACAACCATAAGCTCCCACAAATCATTTTTCTATTAAACCGTATTTATGGAGTTCTTTTCTATTTCTTAACTTTTTAGAAGTGTAAGATATGAACAGTCAAGTGCACAAATCTTAATGTACAGCTTGAAGAATTTTTACATATTTGTATACTTATGTAACCAACAACAAGATCAAGAAATAAAGCATTTCTAGCACCCTAGAAGGTTCCCTCACGGCCCTTTCCAGTCAATACCATCTCCTCCACCTTCCTGTAAAGGTGACCACTATTCTGACTTTTATCACCATAGACATGTTTTGCTTGTTTCATCACAACAGACTAATATTTTCTTGTATAACTATTACATAATATTTATTCTTTGGTGTCTGGCTTTTTTGCTGGACTTTATGTTTGAGATTATTATCCAGGTATTGTATGTAGCAGCAATTCATTATTTTTCCTCGTTTCTTTTCATTGTATGAATGTAACACTATACATTCTACTGTTGATGGACATTTGGATTACTTCCAATTTATAGCTCTTGTGAATATAGGTACCATAAATATGCTTATACATGTCTATTTGGGAACCATCCAATCATTTCTCTTGGGCATATACTTAGAATATGATCACCGGGTCATAGGGTAAATGTATGTTTACTGCCAAACTATTTTCCACCATTTTTGTGTTCCCATTAGCAACATGTGAAATTATGATGTGTCAGTCACGGGGGGAAGGAAAGTGGAAAATCCATAGTCTCTCCTCTAGGAGCTCATAGTCTATAGAATGGTCTATAGAATAGTGTGATGCAGCATGGGAAGCAATTCTGGAGCAGGCACAGGGCACCCTGGAAGCCAGGGGTGAGGTCTAACCCAGGTTGGCAGGTCAGGGAAGGTTTTCTAGAGAAGGTATTGCCCAAGTTGAGTCTTCAAAAATGCTTAATATTTAGCCCTGGTGAAGTGGTGCCAGGACATTCCAAACTAAGTATAGCCCATGAGCATGGGGGTGTGGTGGAGTGGTTATGCACAGGGGTATGAGCAACAGTTTAGCATTCTACGGATAAAGATGTGGCAGGGGGAGTGAGAAGAGAATTTAAGTACAAGACAGCCATTGGCTTCTGGGAGTCCAGATTTTATTAGTGGTGACAGGTCACTCAAAACTTATAGGGCAACAGAAGTATGACAATAGCATTGATCAGTTTTAGGGAACTGATATAAACACAGAGGGGAAGTAGGAACTGAAAATGAGATAAAAGTTAATAAATTCTCAATTCACATTTCTTCCTCTCAATTCACTGTTTTCCAGTATGTATTCCATCCAAATAACCTCAAGTCACAAGACTATGAAGTTGCTATTATTCTTTTTTGTATAGTAAGGCAGCTAACTTTAGGCACATTGTAGTCATTACACTATGAGTCAATACCTAAAGAGCAGAACATTTTGAATATTTCTCAAATCCTGAACACTTTTCGGGGTTGCTTACATGACAAGAAGCATTCTAGGCACACAATATTTCACTTTCACTTTCCATAGGATTGCAAATATTACCCTAAAGTCATGGCCCTAGAGAAATTCAGATTCCTTTCCTTCACTTTGTGACTCTGCTTATCCCACCCAGGAATGTTTAATGCCTTGCAATCTTGACTTCTTTTTCCAATCTGAAGGGACTGCTGGAGACCCTTTAAAGCCCTTATAGTTCTCTCTCAAGCTTCCCAGATGTAAGATTGAGACAGACTCCATCCTCAAATAAGCACAGACAGATAACTGGATCGTGCAGATGCGAAAACTCAGAGATTGTAATGGGGAGAGCTAAACATACAAAGACAAAGACCTTTCTACCTCTTCATTTTATAGGCTTAGGAAATTTCCACAAAATAAAAAAAAGTCATATTTTCAATATACTCTCCTGTTCTCTTATTATTCCTTAGAAAGTAAAATAGCCATTATGTAGGCTACTTTACTCCTACAGAAGCACAGGTCTATAAGCACAAATTCTCTATAATCCAAACCAAATCGCTGGAATATTAGCCCATCAGCCTTTAATACACTTTAGGTATCTCATAACTTAAAACAAAGATGAGAAAACCTGTCTTATTCCATCTTCATAAAAACCCCATCTAAATTCATAAGTAGGCAGTTGATGTTTATGGCTGTTAAAAACAAGACAACTGGCCCAAAATGGAGTTGCTTATGCTAAGGCCCACCCACCAAACTGAATCTTAACTTAATTACAGTTTTGGCTCTCCCAGAAATGGAATCTTAAACCAGCTCTCCCAGAAATGGAATCTTAAACCAGTCAATCAGGAATCGCCTGATCAGCACTAATTAGGTCATCTGCCTAATAGACCCCTGCCATCCGCTAAAGGAAAGCAAACTTGCAATAACCAACCTGCTTTTTTGTCCAGTGTAACTTCCTTGTTCCTGCTCCCTTCTGCCTTTGACAGTCTTTCCTTTTGTACAGCTGCTCAGAGCTCCTTTCTAAACTGGATGATGCCTGATTCAAATCTGTTTTGCTTAAAAACACACTTGAAATTTTCGATATGCCTCAGTTTATCTTTTAACAAGGTTAAGGTGTCTACTATTTTAAAGACCATGCTTTAAGTGGAACCATTTGAATAGCTGAGAGAACAGGAACAATAAAGGTGATCTAAAATGTTAGCAATCAAGGATTATTTTTTAATGACTGGAATGTAAGCTCTAAAAATAGAGGTTGTAGTTATACTAGGAAGGCAGGCAATGATCAATACTTCTATCTAGAATATTCACTCTTAGGGATTTGATGTGTTTGTTAGAAGCCCGAGGCAAAGAGAAGTACAGGAAGAAAATGTGAAAAAAAAAAAAAACCAACCTCCCCCATCCCCCCAATCCCCTGCCAAAAAATAAACCACACACAGTAAGAAATATTTCCAGGCTTCTCGTGTCAAAAATAGTCAGTTCCTTCTTAACAGTTGTTTTAGAAACTGGTGTTTTCCAACAATGTTAAAGCAAGAAAGGAAATATTTATGAAAAAAGAACACAATTTCAAATATTTGCCGTAGCTCTAGAGAAAAGGAAAGGGCTTGGGGCAGAGTCAGGGGTGAGAAGGAGAAAGCTTCTTATTTTGGTCCAAGCATTCACATCCTGTGGGAAATGCATCTTTATGCTCTCCTAGTCTCCAGCAATGAGTCCAGAGCATCCTCATTGCTTTACATCTTCTCAAGGCCTCTAGAGAATGTTCACAAGATCTTTCGTTCCAGCTTTTCCATGATGGTGTACAAAAGGCACGGCAAAGCTGGCAATACATTCCAGTACCCAACTATGTGAACTATTTTAAAAGGAAGTTTATTCTTCAGATTAGATTTGATACAACGGTACAAAATAATCCCAGCAGGTGCTTTAGAAAGACTAAAACCACTGAGGACAGGATTTAAAAGGGAGAGAAAAGACACTGAAAAGCTATTTTTTAATCACACAGTTAAAAAAAAAAAAAAATCCCACCAAGCAATATTTAAGTTTGGATCAGGATATGGGACTGAAATTGGTTGAGTTCCCCCGGGTCCACACAGGAGACTGGCAGACATATTTCTCTGAATGCAGACTTTGGCAATAATATTAAAGTTGTTCTGACCCAACTCTGTGACCTGGCTGGGTTAATGACTTCTTTCCTTCTAATTATGTTTGCGTGAAGGAGTTTTCATCATTCTAAAAAGGTTCTGCACTCCTTATAGCCAAAAGCCTACCCTATTCAGATCCAAGGTTTGGCAGTGTCTTTTCCCTATTCAACATGAAAGAGCTGAACTGCCAACAGAGCAAGGCCTCCAGGACAACTAGGTCTTACTGCTTTTACTCACACTCCAGGTGGTTAGGTTCTGACGACAATAGCTGCTCTGTCTTACTTATTTGCTATGTCCCCCTCACTTTTTCTTGCATCAAACATTGTCACAGCAGCAGCACAGGGAGTGGAGGCTCATTTACAGTGCCCCATTTAGAATTCCACAACCCAGTCTTGTAATTATATTATGAAGGACAGAGAGAGGTCAGAGAGGCAGGATCACATTTGGAAAGAGAATAAATACCCCTTCTCTGTGGGAACTCTTTTAGTCTCCATCTTGCTCCATTTACATCCAGATATTAACTTTTCCTCTGGAACTCAAAGCCAAGAACCTATTTCTTCTAAACACAGCTTCCTTTATCTTAAACTGATGGCCACTGATTAACAACCAGATTATTTCTACCTATCCACAAAGCAGCATCCAAGTAGCATAACAACCTGTTATGGAAACATAGTTACTTATCTGTACCCTACATAAGCCACTTGTATCAGATAACATTCCCTTTAAAATCCTGGCCTTAAGTTCTGATACCATGATTGACCCCTCAAGAATAGAAGAAAATCAATAGTTTCCTGTTCTTTAAAACAGGGAGTAGACATGAGGATTATATGGGTAGAAGTATAAATGAATGTTCATGTAAACCTCATTTACTCTGTAAACAGAGTGTTGAAATAAATTTCTAGACCCAAGATGGAGCCACTCAATCTGCAAATGCCAAGCCAACTCTGGGCTCTATACTTATTTCCTTGTTCCTTATTCATTTTCTATTTTTCTCTTCCTTGTTCTTTATTCTTCATCCTATAAAAGCTTCCTGTCTTCTGCCCTATTCTGCAGTTCTCTGGACTCTTGAGGGGGCAGACTCCTTGCTTCATGAAGTATTCATTAAAGTTTGTCTCACCTAAATTGTCATCTGTAATCATTTTAAGAAGAGTAACATTTTGGATTCAGCATCAATAAAATTAAATGTTAAGATAATAAGATAATTCAAAATGAAAAGAGTCTTTGTACCTGGGGAAATCTATCAGCCCTCCAAAGCCTACAGAAGTGGAGAAGATTTGCTCTCCATAAAGCAGGTGACCTGAATATCAGTGCTGGTCGTGGGGGAGTGAGTTGGGCAGAAGAATATTTTAAGAGTCCGTGGGAACAGATGCATGGTACTCGCAGGCAAAAGAGACTTCATTCAACAGAATTAATCAAATCTCCCTCGTGACTCTGCACATTCCAAATTCCTGATTGAATATTGCTGTGCTGCCAACACTTGGCTCCAGCTGAAAGCTTCTGCCACCTCCCCACTTCTCTCTGGCGTCTCCTGGTGACTCTCCCAGTAGCTTGGCTGCTGCCCCAGGGCTCCAGAGCTCTGATCCAAGCTGAACAGCCACAGAATAGTTTATTCTGCTGCTAACCCTGTGATCACAACTCTGCCCTTTCCTCACATCACACTGCACTTCGGACAAAAACAAAAAAGACTTCAAAACTACTGAGTGATTCAAGACTAATGCTTACACACAATGGCTATAAAAATACTCCGGGAATATATAAATATTTTACACTAGACTCCTTAGACCTACCAATTTCTAATGACCTTCAAAGATATTTTGCTTCAAAAGCCATGTTAAAATTTTAAGTTCCTGTACTCTCCTCATTCTCCTCTAACACTATATTTTCATAGTTCAATGAGATTAATAGGGTAAACACTTCATGTATTTTGAAATATATCTTTATATTCCATGCATTAGCTGGAAGGTAAGATCGTAAAAACTAAAGAAACAAAACGAAATTATATTTGTGTGTGAAATGCATTTACACAATTTTTGAGCTACTGTAGTTTTCTGATACTATTCTTAGGCCCATAGAACATTCTCGCAGCTAAAGTTATACCACGATTAGCTCTATAAATAATAAAAAAGAAATATTGCTACTCATTACTTCAAAACAGTGAAATTTAATTTTACTACAGTGATTTTGATGTTTAAATAATACTTTTCTATCTATCGGGCTTTCTTGAAATAGTCACTTCAACTAAATCTTACTAGATCAATAAAATTTAATTAGGAAAAAGTTCCACTCTTATCCATGATTATTGTTATTCAAGTTCCTGAACAAAGTGAGGCATAAATACAAAGTTCTAATGCTTCAACCAGAACAGTATCACAGTTGGACACGCATCAAAGGAAGTGTACCCATGGCATAGTGATTTTAATCATCTTTACCGCATATTTTGTTTTCAAACGTTGAGGAAATTTTAAGGATTTTGTAAGGCCCTTTAAAATGTAACAGATTATCTCGTACACCTGATTTCATTATCTTGGTTTCCCCTTTCCTGCCTTTAGAGTACCATTTCACCTCCTGGGAACACCTTACTTATTTCTATATCTGAATTACTTCTTTCTCATGGCAAAGTGGAGAAAAGTCGATTAATCACTGTGTGTAAACACCCTGGGAGCTTCAGCTGAAAGGCCTTTTGACAAGCAAAGTACTAATCTTTAATTTCTCATGGCACTATTATGTCCTTACTGATACATACTTAAAAGTGATTTGTACTGGTTCTTAAGACTCAGTATTTGTTTGTTTTTTATAATATCAAGCTAAATCTAGTAGTTGCCTTCACTGGAAATCTCAGTTATGTTTGTGTTAAGTCACATGCACAGTAATTGGCCTGGGGGGCCATGCTATCTTTCTCACTTCAGATAAAGCATATCGCACTGGATTATGGCTCTTCACATTTGCTTAGCACCTTGCTTCGCATTTAATCAAAACACTTGAAGGAATTAATGAACCATACAAACCACTACATCTAGAGATATCAACTTACCAGCCCGCATATGCATACATTCCATAATAAAAAGCCAGTGGCAATCCCATAATACTTGCATCTCTTCCAGAAAAGGCATCTGTAAAGTGTTGTGTTTGCCCTGCAATGAGCATAGAAAGATTTTAGGACTTTTCAAAGATTTGGTTATTATTTATTCTTTAACCAAAAACATGAGTGGGGGAAAGGGGAGTTAGGGATGAATTATACAGTTTCAGGTCTAGATTTCTTTCTCTCTGCTCATTGCCAACTTAACCTATTAATATTGTACTCATTCTAGAGAAGGAGTCCTAAAACCATATTGATCATCACTAATACTACTTCACATTTCTCTTTAAATAAAATCATAGCAAAGAGGAAAATGGCATTTAAAAAGCAATCCCTTGTTTAAGCATGCCACTACTCTTAACAGAGTTTGACCGTGAAAGAAGACTAAAGGATCTTCTGTAAACTATAGCTTTTAGGAGTGTGATAGAATTTTTTTAAGATAATATAATGCTTTCGAAGAAAGAGCTAAGGGTCTACTCTCAATGAGGAGGTGGCAAGAAACCCCAAAACTACCTTCTCACATCATTTAACTTTCTGCTTTCTGCTTTTCCCTTGTAGTTCACTAGATACCAACAGGGGTTGGAAAACCCTGAGGACCAAATCTGTCCCCACCCTCAAACTTCTTTTCTAAACAAAGTTTTATTGGAGTACAGCCTGGCCCACTTTATATATTATGACTTATATTTTCATTCTATGGCTAATTTCACCCTCCAACAGCACAGTTAGGTAGTTGTAACAGAAACCATATGGCAGGCAAAGTGGAAAATATTTACTATCTGGCCCTTTACAGAGAAAGTTTGCTACCCTGTCCTAGAGAATGGCATGGTTTCCTTCTAGAAACACTAAAGGAAATTATACTGAACTCTAAAGTAAATAGATTTTAACAAACTTTGCCTCAATATGTGGATTGAACACTTGTATTCGTCACATTTTTCTCTACTCTGTGAATCATAAAGGGCTTTTTCTTGTAGATCATTTGGATAATTTAAAAAACTAGAAATTCAGATTTACTTCAGTCAGCCAATACTCAAAGTTAAGCATAAAAAAGTGTCTACTTCCCAAGGAAAATACCAAATGAGATTATCCAAATGGGAAATGCGACTTTTTTCAAAATTAGTCTTCACACAAGTAAATGAAAGCGGGATGGGAGGTAGATGATGTATGTGAGACCCCCTCTCTTCACTCAAATCTCAGTTTTTGCCTGGGTTGCCAGACAACAACATATATATCAATATAATATGTGTGAGTTTTGAAACCAAAAATGGAGAATGTTGTTATACACTAAGTGATTTTTCCCACAAAGCATCTAATACCCAAATATTGCTCATTTTTTAAAATGATAGTGAATTCAGAAATGCCTGTTTTACTAAAACATTTCTGTGTCCTCATAGACAGGCAATATAAAGACTGGATCTCAGATAAAAACATTTGTTGAATATTCTTTTATCATGATCTGTGGTCTCCTTGGCCTCAAGGGCCACTATTCTTAAGAGTGTAGCACTGAATAATCAATAAGAGAAACCACACTTTGTAAAGACTAGATCCCAAGCACAGATCCTAAAAAGGGCCATTTTGAGAGTATTACAAAAAAGAGGTGTTTCTAAACTGCAGGAATATTTTGGCTGCATAACAGAGGTCACAGGAAGATGAAAGTCACAATATTCAAAGGAAAGTTTAACAAATCTTCATAAGTGAATATAGAACATACAACTATTTTCAGGATCTGATTAGAGTAGAAATAAATGTACAATCTGTATTAGTAAGGTTTGCTCTTCCTGGAGTTTCAAATTAATATGAAAAATATGTGATTAAGTTAGAGATAAAGAAAATCACCATTTTATAGTAACAGAGTAAATATACCTGCTAACGATGCTCTCCAAAATATAAAAATTTACTTTAAAATGTGGTAATACTCTCAGGGCATTTCTCTATTAGGTGAGATATACGAGAAAGCCTACTCACATTAAGCATTGATATTATAAGAATTAATTAAAGGATCATTCTATTGTAAATGCCAAAAGAAGATCTAAAATGTACATTACAACTCGGCTCTCATGGAATTTGCAACACAGTAACGTTTGGCTGCTTCACCTCACCTCACTTCACACACATACATAAATATGTGGTAAAAATTGACTACAGTCTTACATTACACCAAAAAGAAAAAGAAAGATAAAAACCTTAGTTTTAAGGATAGTATATCATCTTTTGGAACCTAAACTAGAATAAAGTAGGTCAACGACCCAGAGTTTCTAGACTTTCCAAAAATGGAAGAAACTCCTTATAGAAGACTAAAGAGTTAGCCCATAAGAAAAAAAAAAAAGCACTAGCAAAACAGATTTTCCCAACATCTCTTTTTTTTGTGTGAGGAAGATCACCCCTGAGCTAACATCCATGCCAATCCTCCTCTTTTTGCTGAGGAAGACCAGCCCTCAGCTAACATCTAATGCCAATCTTCCTCCTTTTTTTCCTTCTTTCTCCCCAAAGCCCCAGTAGATAGTTGTAGTTGCACATCCTGCTAGCTGCTGTCTGTGGGACACAGCCTCAGCATGGCCAGACAAGCAGTGCGTCGGTGCCAGCCCGGGATCCCAACCTGGGCCGCCAGTAGTGGAGCGCGCACACTTAACCGCTAAGCCACGGGGCCGGCCCCTTGTTTTTTGTTTTTTTATATTTTTTTGATGAGGAGATCAGCCCTGTGCTAACATCTGCCCAAGATTTCTAATGGATCAGATAAAACATGAGCAGGCCAGCTCCGTGGAGGCCAATGTGAATCAGAAGAGCGAGTGTACCGTCTTCTCTTCAATGTAAGCTATACTGTTAAAAATCTTTATTGTGTTTAGTCTGAGTTGGCTGAGGTTGCTGGATTTGATGCAAACGTTTAGCCAGGAGACCTCTAAGATCTCCCACTAGGCTTATTAAATGGACAGCAGCAACTCCCTCTCCCCAGCTACAGAGTGACTGATCTCTTGATATTTGTTATTGTCTAATGCCTCTAGCATCAGCGATGATTTTGCTGAATTTTGGCATTTCTTTTTGCCTTGTGTAACTCTTCTCCTGCAACTTCATTAAATTTCTCTATCAATTCCCTTTCTTGGAACAGACAGTATCAATGTAAACATTAAATACTTCACATGCCCAAGTTATATGTCACTTCTTGACAATTTCATCTCACTTTCCTATTTCCTGTTATCATGTCCATTGCAAATTACATAATTCACCTCAACCACCTTCTCTTCCAACAATTTCCACTAAAGCCAAGCAATTGTATGTGCCTTCCTCCCTAAAACAACTGAAACTCTAAATGACATCACCACCTCAATCATCTCATCTTTTCTTATTAAATAGTCAACTCTATAAGGCAAACACCCCCAGAAAATGGTGTTACATTTCTACAGAAATGCAGATTTTACATTAAAAATAATGTAACAATAAAAATTAAGTTTCTACAACTATTTTTATTGTCAGATAATATTTGGTTTTTAGGACTGCTATACCCATGTCTCACTCCCCTTCGGTCAAGATTCCATTCTCAAGGTAAAAAGAATAATCACCATAGAGGAAAAGAATTACTAATCATCTTTCATTATTTTCCAGATATCTTTTTCTCTTTAATCTTTATTACTACCATTGAACTACTTTAAAGTAAAAATAAGAGGACTTATTTTTTTGTAGTTAAAACTAAAGGCAGATTTTTTTTTTCCACTTGGAGTTTTCACTCCCAGCAGTTTATATGGAGAGAATTCACCGATGCCTTATTTTGTTGCTCAGCGCAGTCTTAATCCTCTTGTTGCCATTCAGCTGTAAATACCAACTCATCCCCAATGTAGCAGCCTTTCAAATCAATTAGATGACAGTATAGAGACTAAGTTCCACAAGCAGAGACTAATTAAGGGATTCTGCTAGTATAAGCAAAAGTTAGTGTTAGAACAGACCAAAAGCAGATTCGCATTTTAAAAAGCATTTACTTTTCAGTTCATACCTTTAATTAGCTGCATAACTCCAGGGACTATAATTATCACAATTGCTGTGAGCTTGCAAAAGGTTAGGAAAATCTGGATCCGGGCGCTCCAGCTGACACTCATGCTGTTGAGGACCATCACTACAGCTGCAAACAAATAGATGAAGTTACAAAAGATGAATCCTCATTGGCATGAAGATGTCTTAGATTGTGGCTACTAAAAGCGCCATCCATGAGCCAGCAGTGTTGGCATTACCTGGAAGCATTTTAGAAATGCAGAATCTCAGGCACAGTCCCAGACCTAATGAATACAAATCTGCATTTCAAAAAGATCTCTAGGTGACTTTTATGCACATTAATGTTTGAGAAGCTTTGATAAAATCTCCAGAGAGTAAGAAGTCATCTCTTGTTATTTGTACACGTCAATAAGAGTGGACAAATACTGTGGTGCTCTGAAAATCATACAAAAATATCTTCTAAGGAAATCTTGGTCATCACAGCTTGCAATCAGATTGCTAAATGTGACTCTTTAGCTTGATGCGGCAGGCAACTCTTTTCTCCTTCAATGATTGCATGCACATTCACCTGCCAGAGTGGAAACATACTCAAGAAGGGATAATACGGTGAGAAGTTGGCTGGGACCTCATTCTTCACCCTCAGGACTAGCCTTAGCCAGCAATTTTTGGATTCCCTCTCCTCTTTCCAATTAGCACACAAAGGAGAGACTTTCAACCTACCCTAAAAGTCAAGGCTTCCAAGATATGTTTTGGGCACTTGATAAAATGTTATAATGATGAATCCGAAGAGTTCCCAGACTAGAAGACATATTGGGTCTGAAGCCAGCAGAATTTCCCTTTCTTAATGATGCTGTCTACAGTTTCCTGAGTAGCATTCAACTATCCACTCTCCCCACCTTGTGGACCATGAGAACCTTGAGAACAGAACAAGCATTATTCATTTCTGTATTGCTAGTATCCAGCTCCATATCTGGCCCAGTTTTGTTCAATAAATAAATGAGCTGGATCCTCAATTTAAAAAAACTACTTTCAGCCAAGGAGGCATGAAATGAATGGTGATACTCTAAGACCCTCCCTCCCACACTCTGTTGGAAAGACTGAGGTTATACTAGACTGTGGAATTCAACTTTATGCTCTTTCCAAAACCTTATGCTTAGTTACCCCCCCCCTCAAAAAAGCTACTTCTACCTGGCATCTGCAATTATTGTCTATAAGCTTTATTTTTTAAAAGGTGTATTCCCCCTAAACAAATAACAAAACTGTATGAAGGTACTTCTCAAGTATAAAATAAAACACAGAATTTTTATAATTCAAGTTACAATGGGAAGTTTTCCATATGTTCAGTAATGAGTTATCTTCAGAGTTTCCAATGCCTGCTATAATCACTAGCTCATTTCAGAATTTAAGAATCAGTGCAAATGTTACCAAAACAGAACACATAATGGCAAAAATTTTAAAATAACCTAGACTCCTAAAGGAAGGCTAATTAAGGTACATATTTTTTAATGGTTTACTATGCAGCCATTTAAAACCATGATGCAGTTAAATATTTATTACATGAAAGGATGTTCATGATATATTACTGACCAATACAGCAAGTTACAGAGAGATGGATAGATGACAGATAGATGGATAGAAAGATGATAGGTAGGTAGGTAGGTAGGTAGATAGGTAGGTAGGTAGATAGATAGATAGATAAAAACACAAAGAGAGAAAGGGAAGGAAAAAATCTGAGTGTTTACCAAACTTCAACAGAAAGGATCTATAAATGATAGAATACTGAAAATTTTTCAATTTTTTAATTTATTTTTCTGCATTATTTTAATAATTTTTATAATGAACATACAGCATTTTTAAGTAAAAAAATCAATAAAGCAATTTTTATTTTTGAAAACAATTTGAAGTTGGGAAAAATAAGGGACCAGTAGATCCCATACAAAGCTAAATAGTTACTAATGAAGAAATGTGTCAAAGGAGTACTGTTCAAAGGGTTACTAATGAAGAAATGTTTCAAAGGAGTAATGATGAGAATGATCAGAAAGGCTGGAGCCGTGAATAAACTACAGAGGAGGCTAAGGGAAATATTTCATCTATGTTTGAAACTATGAAGAAATAAACAGATCCATCATTAATGGCAAAGTGCATTATTTTATCAGAGGAAGGATAAAAAGTAAAAATAATTTTTCTCCCCTGTATAAAGCACTTATATATTGAAAATAATTCAATGCAACCCTGCCCTCATCTTCATCATCCAGCGATTCTTTTCCTTTTTGTATGCAAATGACTCTGTAATAAATGAGTCATCATATGAAAAGGATTATTTTTTTAGTTAAGGGGATTCAGCATTGGCCTGAAAAAAATTGGACTCATGTTCCCACCAACAACAAAAGAGCACTGTTTTCTTTTAAACAGAGCTCCTAAAATGCAAAACAATCTCTATTTCTGAAAGTACTCCACAAAAGAAAAGAGCTATTGTATACAGAAAGGAAGGGAGAAAAAGGCGAAAGAGAAAGAGAAAAAAGAAAAGAAGGAAGGAGGGAGGCAGAGAAGGAAGAAGGAAGGGAAAAAAGGATAGATGAAAAGAGAGCGAGAGGGAGGGAAGGACAGGAAAGTGGGAAGGAAGGGAAGAAGGAAGGGTGGATGGAAGGAAGGAGGAGGGAGGGAAGGAAGGGTAGGAGTGAGGAAACGAGAGGGAAAAGAGAAAGAAACATTCTTATTTTTGGAACCTCTATCTATATATTTGAAAAGAGAAGAGATGGTTTGTTACTTTCACAAAGAATATAAGTACTTAATACCTACTGAAATAGACAAAAGTGAGTATTTGAGATTTTCTTTTATATTTTGTAAAGTTTTCTCAGAAAAAATGGAAGACAAAATCAAATACTATGAATCGATAATTTCACCTTGCTTTCCTCTCAGTCAACTGAAATAAAAATTCTGGTTAAGATTGACTTCTCTCAAAAGTTTCCAAAATCCTGCTTTATCTGAGCATCCAGACATCATATTCATTATTTGGTACACCAAATTCCAGCTGAGAGGTACCTCTATGACTGGAAGGATACAGCTTAACAAGTAACACGGTAACAGTACAGAGGCACTGGGAAGGTCCTCAAGTGGCCAGAACTGCTGTTTCATCATGTGTCTTTACAGAGAAATTGAAGTCTACGTTATGTTGCTTATCTAACGATATTGAAAAGGGATTTGGGATTTACTAAATGCAAGAGCTTTCTGAGTTTCTGAAACAAATAGTATCTACGTTTTTGTATACAATATCTACCCACGTTGTAATAATCAAAAAAAGTCTGAGCAAGCTCTCTGGTCCTAGTTTTACTTCCATTGAATAATAATTGCTAATTTCACACATTAGGAAATACTCATATCAATCTGAGCTTCATTTTTTTTTTGCTTACCTTAAATGTTGCCAAAATGAAAATACAAGGACATACAGTTTTTGCAGTTTCCTAAGAACTGAAACGCAGCCATGAAAGCTATATGTATAAATCCCAGAGATGAGAAATACATATTTGAAGGGAGCAGTATTTGAAGAGAATGTTTAGGGGCACGTTAAGGACTAACACTGTGATTTAATGACTGGCAAGTATTTCTTCCCGCACTTCTGTAATTCAAGTCTGTCTTTGGTTTTGCGGAGCAAGATCACTGAGCCTGTATATATTGGATTTTCTCCCAGGTTCAGGTTCTTCCTGGCTTCTGACTTCTGATTGCTTCATGCTAAACTGATAAAATATATGGATGCTGTATGGACACTACATGGTGAGTTAAAGTGGATCCTTCCACTGTTTTTTGTAACAGCTGCTGAGTTGCCTTTATCTCTTTGTTAGCATTTATTTCCTGGATGCATTAATTTCAGAGAGGATGTATAGCAAATAAAAACCTTTACAAAGCAGAGGACAGTCTGTATCTAGGATCTCACAAGTGGTTATAAAAATGGTAAGCATTAAATAAATGCAAACTGTTATTATATGGCAGACATTGTACAAAGACTTTACATGGATCATGTTATTTAATCCTCATATCTCTATGACATGGTTCATCATTTGCCTTATTTTTCAGATGAACAGCTGAGACTCAGCATATTATTTAACTTGCCTCTGTTCACATAGGTAAGTGTGAAGATAGGAGTGGAGCCTAGGTAAGCTGAGCCCAGAGTCTGCACTTTTACTGCTAGTTCACAGGTAACAATGAGGAAGTAGCGCCAAAGACATAGATGATCTCACCAGCCTACCTCATTCTTTCAAACACCTGAGGGCTCTTCCTCTCTGCTAAGGTTCATGTTTATCTTGGCTGGAATTTCTGGACACTTTGATTCCACATTTTATTTGTCATCCTCTTGTATTTGGTTGTTGTTCCACAGTACTTCTTTATGTCAATACTATGTGTATCTACCTAAGAATTGGTTGTCTTGGTACCTTAGTTATGGTAGGAAAAGAGGAGGTATAGCCAGACTTCAGAAGATTTAAACAGAACCACTCCAGATGCTATACTTGAAATGCTAGCACAGAACTGGTCCTAGATTTTCTTTCGTGTAATTTAATGATGCCAGGAAAACATAGTTTTGAAAAAGAAAATACAGTAATGCATTTGTAAAACTGGCTAATTTTTTTCACAATGCAATAGCATGTGTTATTTTGTCTGCTTCCCTTAATTATTTCCACAGAGTATGAGAAGCATGGCAGGCTCCTTACTCACCTATATAAACTAAACTAGTGAGGACATTGAGACTCAGAGAGGTTTTCAGGGATGGATCTAGGACTAGATCTCACATTTTGAGGAAAGTATTTTTATTATAATATTCTGCCATTCAAGTGTATACTTATAAAAGGTCTGGTTTCAGCAGACCAGAACAAAAGACCAAATATCATTTTCAAGTTGAATGTACGTCAGTGCTTATTGAGGCTACAGGGATAGTGAAGATTCATGGAGTTCTGTAGAAGGTAAAGGGAGTAACATCAGTATTGGGCTAGAGAGAGCGCCAGATGTGAATATATATGATTTCCCAGTTAAACTTCCATGTGCCTGACATGTTTACCAGAATGGACAGGATTTTGGAAAAGCAAAAGCTTTTCATCTTTGTTAATTTGATAGAAATCAAGTAGAGTACTTTAAAAAAAAGTGGGAGGGGGATTAGCATTTAGTAACTTCCCACCCCCCGACCCCCACCGCACTATCATTTCTCAAATGGTTGGTTAACGTTTCACAAAACTTGAAAATCTTTTTTTCTGTGATTTGATTATAACAAGATCCTTCAGGTTTGCCCTTCTTCTACACTTGAACTAGAGATTTCAAACTCCCACAAACTGTTTCCTTCCCCAGGGAATACAGAGAAGCAACTCATGCAATTAGACTCTGCTTTCTACATCTCACTAACCTTCCACCTGTAGCAGGCAGAAAATCACCTACACTCACTTTGAACAATGCAGAATGCGAGAGATTTGCCCCCAGGTACATTTCTCCCTCTCTGTCTCCATCTCCGCCCCCCACCGTTGCTCCATTAAAGCTAAAGTTTTCTCAAAGACAGTTTGACTTTCCCAATTAGGCCACTGATTGACATTACCCATTACCAAACGCTGATTCATAAGAATATCCAGTTTTCTCTTTCAGTGCTTCTGATTATAGGAACACATTTCCTCAGAATCTCAAGCTTGCAAAAGGAACATCAAAATTTGTAAACTAATGTTATAACTAATGGAAAAAATAGAAGGAAGTGTCCAGGTTAATCCAAGAGATACTCAGGCTCTTTGTTAACTATTCTATCACCAATCTCTACTACAGGAGTTTTATAAACGGCCCATACTTAGTTATCCTTACCTATAATTGCTTTAAAATTTTAGGTTGAACGGTTTCCACTTACTCCTCTAAAATACAAATTTTCCCTTTAAAAAGTTTAGTAGAATTGGGATAAATAAGAAGAGGGTCACCTAGACTTATCAAAAGAGTAATATGTTATCATTACCCATCTCATTTCAAGTCCAAGCAGGCAATATTTGTAGATTTGTAAATGTTTACAAAAAATCTACTGAAAGTTTGTTGGTAATAGATTTTAATTACTAACTACAATTGTCAATTTATAGAGCTCTCAAAAATGCTACCCTATCCTTGTCTTTTCGAATATAATAATTGTGGTATAATTCTACCTTAGCCATTTGAGGGATAGGAATGTAATGGGTACAACAATGGCCAATCTCTTAGCGGGACACCAGATTTATCAAGAACTTCCTATGGGCAAGGCATTCTGCTAAAGGCCTTAAAAATCTGACATAATTTCATCTTTCTGCAGCCATTCAAGACAGATTATCTCTTCACAGGTATTTTACCCATAAATAAAACTGACACTTAAAAAGCTTTAATATTTAACTTTAAATCACATAACGAAGAAATTGTGACACTAAGTTTCAATTCTAGGTTGTCTGTCTCCAGAGCCTAAACTATAACCACTAAGCTAAGATGGTTCATCCCACAAAAGCTCATGGTATTAGATCTGAACATCATATTGAGCAAACTGTATTTCATTTACCACTATTTTCCTGCTGCCTGAGAAAACTGAAGACGTATAATCCTCCAAGTTTAACAAGTAGACATTCCATAGACTTCTCTGCTGGAGAAAAATTCTTAGACCCCTTCTCATAAAAATCAGTTAGTCAACAAATATTGTTGTTATTTGTTATTTATAAGTTGTTTGCCATAATATTCAAGAGTTTGGAATCTTGACTCCTATAGGAAGTTAGAGTCATGTTTTGGCTTCATATCACTTATGCAATGTTGTTCATGTTCCTCTTTTTTATTTCCTTTTTAAAAAAAATTCCTAATATCTGTGCCCATTGATAAAAAATGAACAACTTCCTAATTTGAGAAATGTTACTAATGATCAAAATATTGAAGGAAGACTCTTATCATGATCATCAAAGGACAGCTAGAACTATAACACTGCAAGTAACAGCTGCTAACACTATAAAATGTGTGAACACTACAGACACGCCCAACACACAAACATCACTCCATGAGGATGAATTATAATTCAACATGTTATCGCTGAGGAAGGATAATTTCTCATTCAAAAAATCCATAAAATAATTGAATTTTCATCTGTAGAATTCTATCTTTATGTACAATTCAGTTACAGTTTTACTAACAAGGTGGTTTTTGTTTGCCTATTTTAAAAGGTTAACCATCATACCTATTGACCCAATGCAAAACTAGCATGTAGAATAATATCAGGGATCACTCCAAATCCTCCTCCTTTTTTTTTATATTCCAACACAAATCTGCCAAGGAACTGTAAGCAAAAAAACATGATGTGGGGAGCAGTCCCACCATACAAAAAGTCTGAAGAAACTTTACAGCCAATCACTTTTGTGGGTTTTTTTTCTTTCATATTTATACCCATGATACTCACTTATGCCCACAGCTGTAATGAGCTTTATTGCAAGATCAGGAATTTCACAGTGAACAAAAAATGGTTCCAGAATGTAGCGTCCAAATGCCAGAGATATCACAGCAGTGGCTGCAGGGCTAGAAAGAAAATATTTAGGTTCACTACAGGAAAAAAAAAAAGCATCTTCACTAAACTTTTCTACCATGAAGTATTGTTATTCAGCATATGGAACATGTTAAATATGCAAGTCTGTAATTTTCAGGACTCCATATTTTATTAGGTTGTCTTAGACATTCCAAATGAAATATTCCCCATAACTTTGGTGGCTAGTTTTTAAACTTCACATATCCCTGGGAGCACGACTGGGTGCTATCAATTTTTCTCTCCCATATTTGACTCTTTTTTTCCTTAAAAATCTAGTTTATTACTTGAGATCCTGACAGCGCTGGGCCTCACAAGAAGCAGTCTTCTTCTCAATAAATCAATAATTAAACTCTTGCCACAGCATGAATATGTTAACAGTGCAGATCTCACGGGTCAGGGCATGGTCAGGGATGTGTATTATTCTTATTTTTCCAGTACAGACAAAAACTTGAAGAGCCAAGTGATCATTCTCAATTCCACAGAAATACTTAGATGCAAAGTGTAAGCTGAAAAATAACAGTACTCTTGTAATTTTACACAATTGAGAAAACATGCAGGAGACAAGAAAATGAAATAAGTTCAGGTTTATAGCAAGATAGGTAACAAACTATTCTACTTTTATTATTCACATAGTTCTATAAAAAAATTACATATGCCTTTTCAGTTTATATATGTACATATGAATGCATATTCTTTAGATACACGGACAAGTCCATGGAATTACCTAATTTCTCATGCCAGTCTTCCTTTTTAGCTTCTCTTCCTTCTCTTAGTTACCCAACACCCATGCTGGATCCCTAGACCGTCAGAAAACCAACCACCATTATGTTCCAACCTTGGCCTGCTTATATTAGACAGCACCATAAATTTCTTGATTTTCTTCTTTTCCTAGAGACCCTTTCCTCCTCTTCCCAAATAAGACTATTTTTCCCGTTCTCCATCATTTGTAAACTTTTGATGTATAAATTGAAATCGGATCATGTCATGTTAGTGCTTTCAAAACATGTTCAGGATATGCAAAAATCCTTCAGTTAAGGTTCCATCTGGTCTAAGCCTTCCCGTCCTCTTCGCTTTGCTTCTTCTCACTAAAAAGATCTGAATAGCCTTTACCTGGAGGCCCTGCAACTCACTGACAGTTTTTTATACCTCAGATCTTAGCTCAATCTTCCTTTGCCCAAGGAAGCTTCTCCAACACTCTGCTTGGGTTAGATCTCCAGAGAATACTCTCTTACTGAACCTCATGGCTTCCTTTCCCCAGTCGTTATCACAGTAGCAACTTTATATTCACTCATGTGATTTCTTGATTGATAACTATTTCCCTCATTTGACCCTGAGCTCCATGAGTACAAGACTGTGTCCATCTTAATCACCATTTTATCCCCATGTTCAGTATGGTGTCTATCATATAGAAGAAACCCAATAAATATTGAATATATGGTGAATGTGTGACTCAATCTAATGACCCCTGCTATATACTGATGTGTGATATTTCTTTCCTTGAAATCTGTTTTACAGATTAGTTCTTTCAAGAGTGACTTAATCTGAAGTATAGTTTTAATAGTAAGCATTTAGGTACCATGAGTGTTATCAACGGAAGAGAAATGTTATAGTACCTAGGTACTTGTCATCCCTCAAGTCATTCATTACTCTGCCTGTTTGAAAGACCAACCAAGCAATGTGAGTCCATTATTACAAAGAAATGTAAGAGCCTATTAAAAAAGCTTCTAGAATACATCTAGGTAATTTCCTCTGTCAAAACACACACACACATACCATGAAGCAGCTTTCTTGCAATAAAGGTAACATTTGATTAAGGGCTACTTGGGAGCAGGAATTGGGGTTCAATCCACTTTAGATTGCTTTAACTTGCCATTCGCCATTCAGTAGCAGTTCATGGAATGAATAAATGAATGAATGAGCACTGTATCCATGCTACTGCAAATGGAATGATCATGCTCATAATGCCAAGCAATTAGCCAAAGCCATACAACCAATACATGGCTAAAGAGGGATTCAAGTCCAGCTAGATCAGCCTCCAAAGCCCACCATCCTAAATCCTAGGTCAGCACTCTAAATCAGTAGTGTACTCATTTGAATACTGAGTATGTTGTATTCAAAATATTATAACCTTAAACTTTCAGTCACTTATTCAAAAAGAACTTAATATCTGTGACACTCAGGGCACTGAAGTAAGTAGTATCAGGGTTACAAAAAGTGTGAGACCTGGTCGTAAGTGCTGGAAATGCTTGCAGTTCTAACAGGGAAACAGAACACAGACACCTAAAATGTTGAGCAGGAATATAAGTTATCATGTTCAATGTCAAATGAGAAGTGGAGACTGCATTTTTCAGAAGAATTAAGAGAGGAAAGAAATACTATAACCCAGGATGAACAGGAAATTAACTGTGGAAAAGATAAGATTTAAGCTGACTTTTGAAGAGTAAGATTCAGATCATCAGAAAAGAGTGGAAGGCACATCCCAGGCAAATCTGAGATTTTAGAAAAGGAACAAAATACTTCTTTATCATTATTTCATTATAACAAGTTTTAAATAATGCAGAATTGTTTAAAATGAGAACAGACTTAACAAAGTCATAAATACTACTCTGAAGCTTTTTAAGAAAGAGACTCCTAGGACTATAAAAATCATGATTAGTGTTAAGTCAATACTTATTAGCTCCGCATTTGCCACTTAACCACAAATGAAAGGATAAAAGTTCACGTGAGTTTTCAGCTATGTATGTCTGACCAGTTTACAGCAAGAGCAAGTTTCCCTAGTTACATATGTTAAACTCTAATCAGAATGTGCAAGTCATGTTTTATGAAAGCATTTAGCCTTATGGAACTCTGATACGCGAAGCTTCTCATATGACATCACAAGTTTCCCTCAAAGTTGAAGGAAATTTGCTATTCAGAATGACTTAGCATTATTTGGTTTGATTTTATACCAAGATAATCAGGAAGAGGAAGATATTCTCACAACAATAAAATCAAAAAGGATCTTTGCAACTGTAGTTCATTGATTTGTTTAACGTGAGGATGTGAGTCATTCATGTCAAAGTTTTATTTGTTGTAAAGCATAAGACTTGGTGACACACTAAGTTGTTAGCCACAGACGTTTCCTAATCATGAAAATTAAGTGAGGTTAAATGACTTAATGGTATAATCTACAGAAAGGAAAACTCCAGTTCCTAGCATAATATTTAATTTTTTCTGGCCAGTCAAAAGTTATGATTTATCAAGGTGGATTTTGATGCTTCATATCCTTTTAGGTCAATATCTTTCCTATAAAGTCATAGAGAATAACCGAATATTAAAGAAAGGCAAATACTTTACAAGTTTGGCATGGTTGGCGAACTACAGCCAGAGGCAAAACTACATTAAAAACATTAATTGAGGTATTTCATCACAGATTTTATGTAGACATATTTACAACATAGTCACATGACATGTGTATTTCTAATTAGTTAAAAATAATCAAAGTGATTCAAAGAAGGGCATAATGAATAGGTTTATTTTTCCCTAATTTTTCTATCTATGCTCTTACCGTATTATAAGCAGTTCCACCCAGACTCGTACAAAAGCTGGTAAAGGGCCAAAGACTTCCAGAATATATGTATAATGACCACCAGATTTCTTGATAGTTGTTCCCAGTTCAGCATAGGACAAGGCTCCTATGAAATATTTATAATAAAAAGGCACAAAATTAAAATATTACCAAGTCATCCCGCAGTAGAATTTGTATAACAATGTTTATGTTGCGTGAGATGTTACTACACTATTTGGTCTGAATAACATCCTTATTTCAAGACAGATAACGGTCATCTGATAAGAGCACAAATTCCTCTTGTAACTTTCTCATACTTGAGATCTAGTTCATTCTATTCAAACAATGTAATTTTACTTGAAATGGTAAAGACAAACTTCTAACACAATAACATACTGTTAAGAATTTTGAATCTCAAACCTGAGAACAAGAGAAAAAGAGAAGATAGATGTCAATAATTAACCTATTTTTTAGAAGAATATAACTTCACACCAAGACAAGGAATTAATCCAAATTGACCTCATTATAACAAGAATCCTTTTAATAAATTTATTTCTGTGGTACATCAAAATAAACAAGATTTAGCTGTACTTCAAAAACTGTGGACTCTAAGCCTTGCAAGACTTCATTTAATTTGTAAGGTACGTTTTGTTTGTCAACAAAATGAATTTCAACTCAGATATTCTATTTCTAGAAAAGATTTTCTTGGATGTTGTTGAACTGTATACTTCTGGGTGGTTGATGTAAGCATACTTTTAAAAAAGAGCTGCTATAATTTATATCTAAATACATTAGGTAAAATTAATTATAAACCAAATTTTAATATCTAGCAATACAATTCACATGGACTTGAGCAAGTTTGTAACCTCTCAAAACCTCAGTCTCATCCTCTGTAAAATGCAGATCTCAAGTCTCACCCAATAAGGGGATTGTGCATATAAATGTGATAATGAATACCAAGGACAGAATTGGACCTGACACATGGAAAGCACTTCATGAAATATAGTTATACCTATTAATTTGAGCAATTGATTATCAAGAAAATGAAAAATATAATCTTGATATTATATGAAAAGTTCTATCCATAATGCTAAGTACTCAAATGTAACACACAATTTTTGCCTGGGCTACTTCAGAGACTAAGTGTGGGAAATTATTACTAAACAGTAAAGCTTCAGGTAGACTGTCCAACATGAATATAATCTGGATATTCAGTGAAATCTTAGTATCACTTAACGTATTCTTGAACCTAGCACTGTATCAGAGTCACTGGGAAGAATTTTTTATTTAAAAACAAACAGAAAACAGACTCTAAGGCCATATCCCAGAACTACTCTCTAACTAAGAGAGTCCAGACTCTCCAATAGAGGGACCCAAGAAAATCGATTATTTTCAAATTCGCACACATGATTCTAAAGTAACTAGTCTGCAGATTGATATTGGGGGATCACTGAGAGTTTGCCTATTTATAACTAACCGAAGTTGCAATTCACTCTTTGTTGGAAACCAGTCGCCATGTTGGTGGGCTGTACAGAAAAGCATCCAATATAAAATGTTACTAGAAAGAGTTTTAAGTACTTCAGAATTTATTGCCAGGGAATCAATACCCGAACTTGTGATGCTTTGCTGAAACTCCAGAATGGTTGCCCTAGGTTTAAATTGAGTTCTGGAGGAATGAGATTTTCATTGAAACGTCGCAAGCTCCATAATCATTTTACCCAGATGAAAAAAGTTCAAAACAGGATGTAAAAATCCATGCATTAACCCTGGCTTTAAAAAATTGTAAACCACATATATAGATCCTTTCTTCTCAGTCCCAGAGTTCTAGAATTTTAAGAGAAAGGATTGTTTTTCCTTATGATGCTTTTCTTCCTGTTAGGGAGGCACTCAAAAAGCTCCTAGTAACTTAAGTGACAAATGCAATATAACTGTAGATAAGTAGATTAATACAGGAGCACCCTCATTGCAATTAGTAATCAAAGAGTACCAGCTCAAGTGTAGCCTTAGCTAGTCCCTTTAACTTATTTTTCTTGAGCTTCTGCTTGTGATGATATACTTACGCAGAAGTGTGTTTTCATAGTCAAGTCACATCACTTTAGTTAGTTCAATGCTCAGAGCGATCATTTTGTTATATCTGAATAACTTTTTATTGTGTACAAAAATCGAATCACATAGTGGAAGCTGCATGCACACAGGTATGCAGAGTCCAGGAAACTGGTTATGGTTTATCCTATTAGACTTTGATTTATTCTGAATATACCAAGTGTTATAGAAGATTAAAGACTGAGGGTGCACAAAGTTATTTAAGAAGAGCAACAATTAGGTTCCTCTTTGTTTATAAATGTACATGCCAGAACCATATAGAATACCACCAGCTCTCATTAAAAACCTAAAATAATCCCTCTATAGATATTTCTAAACTAAGGCTTTGTTTTAACAAGTTCCATTTAAAAAACGTTCTTTCTAATCATGGAAATTTGAGTTCTCTAACTGAATGACCAAACCAATGCATTAAAACATCACGAGGCCTCTTAAGAAGGAATGTACTGGTAGGTGTAGGACCAAGAGCGAGGACTTGGTCCTAGAGTTAGGACAAAGAGTTAGTACTTTTAAAGAGTAGTGTCTTTTGGAATCAAAACACACTATTTGCCAGAGAGAAGCAAGTATATCTTAGACGTTTACCCCATAGTATAAATAAAATATAATTTTTTTAACCATTCACCAGTTTTTGTTACCTTTACAACTAACTCTGGTAGCTTTCTAGCAATTTGCCCACCTCATGAGAGGGCATTTATTACTGTTTTACTATTAATTATCAAATCAATGAAAGAGATCTAGATTTTGAAGAAAAATTAATAATCACACATCTTCTACCAGTTCTGTTCAGATTAACTCAGTGAACAGGTGGACAAATTATCTGTGCCCCTGGAGACCAAGTGAACTATAAATGAAGAAAACAGATCTGGGCAAGGACAGCAAAATAATACCCAATTCCAGTTTTACAATTTATATTGCAAAAATTTATAGGTATTGGGGAGAGATGAAAGGGTGAAACAATTTGAAATATGCTCAGACCCTAGCAATATTCCCACTTACAACGGGATTCAGTTATGTGCCGTCACACGTCTTTCCATGTCAAGGACCTTGGAAAGAATATTAGGAACTGGCAAGCACAAGAAGTTAAAAAAAAATTAAAAGGAAAAGACCTGCCACCCGTTTGTTTTGCCAATAAAAAGTCAGTAAAACTTCTGTAAACACTCAGTTCTGTGTCTAAATAGGTCACACTGGGTTTCACTTCACAGGTGTTTCATTCAGCGTGTCAGCTGCCAGTATGTATACTGCCAGTATGCCAGTATGCCAAATGTATGCTACTAAGCACAACTGCCCCACACAGAAAGCTTTAATGTATTTTACTGGGTCATCAAAGTTAGCTTTTGCTCTCATCACCACAGGGGAAAGTCAGAAAATAGTATGTCTTACAGGAAAAGAGAGTAGAGCCTGCAGAAAGCAATTTGAGGGAATTCAGGACCCTGCCAACAATGGACACTGTGTTTGGGTAGTTCACATACCTAAACAGAAATTGGAAAATTTGGTGTAGCCTTTGCCATTCATTCACTCCTTAAAAATTACCCTTTGCTTTCCCAGAAAGCAAACTGCCCAGCTCCACAGACACACCCCCAGAGAAGAAGCTGCACTCACCAAACAGTGACAGGACCCCACAGGCTGTCCAGATAATCAGAGACATGCCCACGCTGCCCGTGTTCTGGAGCACGCCCTTAGGAGAGATGAAGATTCCTGCTCCAATGATGGTGCCAATGATGATGGAGATGCCCCTCAGCAAAGTGATTTTCTTCTTCAGCATCACTTTCTCCCGCCCAGGTGGCTCCTTGCTGCCCAGGGAAGGCAGCCTCCCGTTAACGTTCCCTTGCAGGTAACCTCCATTGGAGATGGTGGACACAACAGGCTTTCTGACCATTGTAGTGCCACACGGGGGAAAAATGAAACAGAGGAAAAAAAACCCCGAAACTTTCAACCTTGGTGTCTCTTGGTGTGACTGACCAATCTCTTCCTCTTTGCTTTCAGACTCTCTCTCTCAGGCTTATTGTGTTCACAGGTAAAAACTTAAAGGTGTATTTTCTCCTTCACAGCTGTCTAATAACTCTTCAGAAACACGTGTGTGCTCATGGTGCTCTCCGCTCCTTCACCTCCTCGGACTACCTCTGCTGCGGCCGCTGCTGCCTCCCTATCATTACGGACCAGCCGAGCTTCCTCATGGGCTGGTATTTAAGCTCCTGCCTGTCACACCAACTTACTCCGGCTAAATGATGATGCAAATTCTCCAGGTTTGCATCAGCCACATGAGAAGGCGCCAGCATTACTCAGCTCTTTTTTTTTTTTTCACATTAGCAGCGTGTTGCTCAACTGACCCAAGCTTTTCAGAGAACAAAGCACAGACTTAAAAGGGATCTTAACCCACCAGAAGTAGTAAATTTGGAACAGAACTTCCCAGAGATTTAAAGCAACTCCTAGTGAGGGGCAAAAGCTCTTCACATGAAAAGAAAATGAAAAATGAAGCAGGAAATGATCACTGCATTGTAAAGAGTGTCTTTTTTCTTTAACTTCCGTGTAAAACATCTTACACAACAGTTTTGATAATAGAACGTAACCCAGAGCTGCATTGTTTTTTACAACACAATTTAGATTTCATAATATGTTTGCTGCTTAATTTAATTTTTTTTTATTTTGGGTTTCCTAGCGACACAGTCAAATCTAATATTTACAAAGCTAGAATGATTCTGTATAGCTGCTGTCATGCACATAACAATTGTGAGCCTCACTCAACTTTAACAGATAAAAATTATAATAATAATATGATAATTATAATAAATCAGTCTTTAAAATCACCATCTGACTATGACAAATTTAAAAGTCACAGTGACTCTAGAAAATAGTGATTTTCTCATTAGCAGTAGCTGATCTCCCAAACTAAGTAAAAAGTACATAGTCTTCATCAGCATATTGTTCCTTTAAATTTCAAAAAAAAAATCTAATTTAAAAATTAAGCAATAATTACAATGACATAAAAACATGCATATAGCAAAAGCTTGAAAATGAATAGACAGAATAATAATTGTGGAAGGTGATGCTATTACATATGATTTTTTTCTAAAGTGTAAGAACTATTGTTATATTATGATTATAAATTTAAAATGAATTAGAATTATAAGCTAAAATTAAAATGTTTACTTTGAAACAGTAAAAATGGCAAAGCAAGGGCCGGGCTGGTGGCATAGTGGTTAAGTTTGCCTGCTCCACTTTGGCAGCCAGGGGTTCGCAGGTTCGGATCCTGGGCGCAGACCTACATACCACTTATTAAGCCATGCTGTGGCAGGCGTCCTATATATAAAGTAGAGGAAGATGGGCACAGATGTTAGCCCAGGGCCAATCTTCCTCGGCAAAAAGAGGAGGATTGGCAACAGATGTTAGCTCAGAGCTAATCTTCCTCACCAAAAAAAAAAAAAAAAAAAAGCAAAGCATTTTTAAATCGTACTACCTTTCTTAATCAAGTGTCCATAAAACAAATACCAAAAGAAAAGAAAGCCTACATATCACTTTTGGCTGTGGTTATAGGTGGTTTTGGATTCAGTGAGAAGAACTGAATGTTTTCATTACCCTGAAGCTACATTTACAAACATCATTAAATGTGTTTCTGAATGTCTGAGCAAAAACAACAGACAAAATGCTTGTGTGTGAGAGGTAGGAATGGGGTGGCAGTCAGGATGATACAAGAAAGAAATAGCCACAAGGAAAGTAGCCTGAAGAAAGTCAGAGCCATTTTCTGTTATATTGGCACCTGAGAAAATTATACCACATCAATGCTCTATTATCCAAATAATTGAGGCTACATCATTTCCTTTTTATATTATCTACCCTATCCCTACATAATGTGCTTTGGGTATACCAGCTCAGGGTTTTCGTAAAGCCAAAATGAACACTTCATCCCAGCTGTATGCTTTCAAAAAATAAAAATGGGTAGTTTTCCTCATTCAATCTTGTTGAAATTCCAAAAGAGGAAGCAAAAGGAAGATTCTTCTCCTATTTCTCCTCCTCCATCTGTGTGTCCTTCTGCTCACACAATTCTCCTGATTAATGCACATAATGGAGAGAGGAAAGGACTTTGTTTCCCCAAAAGGGGAACTGATTAGCTCTGAAGAAATATGAGTTAAAAGTAGAACACTAGAAATCTCAGGGCACAATTTCCCACCTCTAACTAACTCAGGGCTCACTTCAATTTCAAATTTTGTGCTAAATGACTGAACTCATAAACTGAGACTAAGACTGTGCTCAGACAGGAAATAGACTGCACTTAAAAAAAAAGTTAGATAAATTCTAAAGAAGGAAAAAATGTTCTTTAAATATCAAATAACATTCTCCTCCTTTGCAATATTTAAAAAAAATATTTATGAAGTTACACTAATGGCTGAAAGGATTATACCATCATCTAAAAGAGAGTTACAATGAAAACTTCTGCAAAGCTGCACGTAGTTACCAAAGACACCAGCATACCTCTTCCGATCACCCAGAAATTTGCAAAAAATGCAGATTACAAAGAAAATGTTGAGTTACTTTCTACGTTAACAAACCCTTATAATCAATAGTCCTAAACTTATAAGCTAAGCATTTGGATGGTCTTCAGATACATGTGTCTCATAAAAATGAGTTCCAAGCAAATGAATTTATATTCTTCCTCCTGCTTTAGGCCTTATTTTAAGTATTCCTGTCAAATTAGGAGACTATGCTAATGCTATTTATAAATATTTATTTAGTGCTTACTATGCACAAGGAATAGCCCCAGGTCCGTAAAAGCATCTTATGGAAGAAATAGACAGGATACACACACCATAGTACCTTCCCTTTTCTGGTAATAATTTCTGTTCCATGATTATATATATGGGCATATAATGACCTGACCAAAAATGATCATTTCCCTGGCTGCAGGGTATAGGAATTTGACCTGAGCTGGGATATTTCTAAACAGAATTAGATTTATCTTTTCTCATCTGTTGGAAGTTGTAAAGACGTGACCCCAGAACAATTAATGCCCATGTCCCCTGCAATTTTGAGAAAATTTTCATGAAATAAAAGAGAATATGCAGAGATGAGAGATACTTAGAAAGTTCCAGCATCATCAAGCTCTGTTTTAGTTCCTAGGCTACCCAAATTGGCCCTGGATCCTGAAGATCTTCCTTTAATTCTATAAACTACTAGTTTCCTTGCTAGGTGTGCTACTTCATGCCACATGCAAAAAACAATTGCACATGGGGGGCTAGCACCGTGGCCTAGTGGTTAAATTTGTCATGCTCTGCTTCAGTGTCCCGGGTTCGTGGGTTCAGATCCTAGGCATAGACCTACATCACTCATCACCCATGCTGTGGCAGTGACCCACATACAAAATAGAGGAAGATTGGCACAGATGTTAGCTCAGGGCTAATCTTCCTCAGGCAAAAAAAAAAAAAAAAAAGAGGAAGATTGGCCACAGATGTAGCTCATGGCGAATCTTCCTCAGCAAAAAAAAACAAAATTAAAAAAACAATTGCATATGGATGATAGAGTTCAATGTAAATGGCATGTCATTAAAGCTTCTAAACTGCATTGATGTTGTATTTGATAGCCATTAGACACATGTGGTTATCAGCACGTGAAATGTGGCTAGTCCAAATTGGGATGTGCTGTAAATATAAAACATCCACCGGAATTAGAAAGCTTATTTTAAAATAAAATCTTCTGAACAATTTTATTATTCATTTTAATTTCATTCTAATTTTTAATGGTGCTACTTAAAAATTAAAATTAAAATTATATTTGTAGTTCAAGTTTGTGGCTCACATTACATTTCTAATGGATAGCGCTGATCTAGAAGAAAACATAGACTATATTCCTCAGCTTGATGTAAGCAGGGATTTCTTAAGAGGAACACACAAAGTACTAACCATAAAGGAAAAATACATTGAAAAATATTAAAATTAAGAATTGCAGTTAATCAAAAGACATGATCAAGAGATTGCAAAAGTGAACCTTAAAATAGGAGAAGGTATTTGCAACTGGCAAAGATCTATATCCAGAATAAATAATAAATTTCTAAAAATCAATAGGAAAAAGACAGACAACTGGATAGAAAATGGGCAAGACATTTGAACAGACACTTGATAAAATGGCCAATACTACTCAATAGTATTAGCCATTAAGGCAATTAAAACTAAAACCACAACAGTATATTAATTCCCACCATCATAGTGGCTCACTTGAGAAAGACTGACAATATCAAGAGTGATAAGAATGTGCAGCAACTACAACTCTTATATTCCGCTGCTAGGAGTATAAATTGCTGCATCCATTATGCCAAGTTGTTTGGTGGCATCTAGCAAAGTTAAACATAGACATGCACTTTCGCTAATAAATCCCACTTCTAGGAATATGCCCAATAGAAATGCAGGGCTTCCACGTACCAAAAGACATGGATGAGAATATTCATAGTAGCTTTATTTACAATAGCCAATACTGAAAATAATGCAAATGTCCAGAAACAGTAGGCTAGATAGATACGTCATTTTATTTATTCAGTGAAATACTACAAGACACTAAACAATAGCTATGTGCAACAATAAATGACTCTCACATAATGTTAGAAGACAGATGCAAAAAAAATACATACTATATGATCTGACTTACGTAAAGTTTAAAAAACCAGCAAAACAACTCCATGGTATGAAAACTCTGATAGTTATCTTTGGGGATAAGTAGATTCTAGTGATTGAGGTGGGCACGAAGGCAGTTCTAGGATCCTGATAATGTACTATTTTATAACCTGGGTAGTAATTACCTGCGTATTTTAACTTTGTGATAGTTCACTGGGCTGTACACTTATATTTTTGTACTTTACTGTATTTGTGTTAAAATTCAATTTTTTAAAAATTAGCATTTTAGTTGAAAATTTATGCTATCTTCTCAAAAACAGATAGATTAAGCAGACAAATATGAAAACTATAGAAATTTTGAAGAATATGATGAATAAACTCAGAACAGGAGTTCTATAGAGAACTTCCTATCCACCAAATAGAAAATACATGTTATTATAAAGCAGTAACAAACATGCCATGTCTAAGACACCAGGGAAACCCCAATAAGTTCCAAAGAATTAACATGTAAACTATACACTCTTACCATGATGCAATAAAATTAGAAATTAATATGATTAAAAAATTAAAAAATTAATCTTGTATGTTTGGAAATTAAAAAACATACTATCAACTTATCGTTAGATTAAAGAAGAAATGTGAGAATTAAAATTGAATAATAATGAAAATTCTATGTTCAAGTTTGTGAGACTCAGTAAAAAATTAATGAAAGTAAATTTTAAGCTATCAGTTACATTAACCAGAAAATTAGAAAGATCCAGAGCAAATATCCTAAATATTCAACACAAAATTTGGGAGAAAAAGACTGTATTCAAAGAAGAAAAAAAGATAATTCCAAGAGTGAGGAAAGTAAGAACAAAAAGACCATAGAAAATTACCCAACAGCAAATTCTAATTATTTGTAAAGACTAATAATATAGATAAAAGTCTGACAAAAGTTAACAAGAAAAAATTAGGAAATTAAATGTAAAATTAAAAGGAGAAAATATTTTAGAGAGCTAGAGAGAGTTTTTAAATAATAAAGGAATACAATGAACAACTTTGTGCCAATAACCTGAAAACCTAGAGTAAATGAATGTATTTCTAAAAAACAAATAGATTCTGAAATGGCATTAGAATAAACAGAAAAATTGAACAAACTGAAAAATTGAATAACCATTTAAGGTAGTAGTCAAGGATATCCTTAACTCAGAAAAACAAAATAGAACTAGGCCTCACTTGTTTTATAGGTAAGGCCTACCAAATTTTCATAAAACAAATAATCTCTTTCTTAAAGAAGTTATTTAAGAGAATGAAAAAAGAAGAAAAACCATCCAACTCATTTTTGTGAGTCCAGTGCAGGAGCTGGCAAAGGTCAGGTAGTAAATATTTTCGGCATTATGGCCACACGTGGTGTCTGGCCAATGTTCTTCATGTTTGTGTGTGTGTGTGTGTGTGTTTTACAACTCTTTAAAAATGTAAAAATTATTCTTAGCTCCTGTATAGTTTGCCAACTCTTGATCTAGTAATATCTTGATTGAAAATAGAATAAGGTAATACAAAGTCATTGCAATGGCTTACGACAGGGTCTTGGTAAATAAAGTTTTGTTAAAAGACAGCCATGCCCACTCATTTATATTGTCTTTGGCTGCTTTCACATTACAAGAGCAGAGGTAAGTAGTTGCAACAGAGACTGAATGGCCCACAAAGTGGAAAATGTTTACCATCTGGCGTTTTTCAGAAAAAGTTTACTGACCCTGGCTTAAGAGAATGTACGGGAACTGACAACCCATTTCTTTGATTTTCTCTCTTACTAGTAACTCTTCTTGCACATTCAGAGCTTGCTATTCCTACAAGATGGACATGCTCCAGCCTTAGGACATTTGAAATTGCTATTCCCTCTGCCTGAAATTCTATTCCCTTAATATCTACATGTTTCATTCTCTCGCCTCCTGTACTAACTTCTATTACAATAATCATTATATTGCAGAGTTAGTTTGTATTACTTTTCTCTGTCCCTCATTAGATTGTGAGCTCCCTGATTTTGGACTGAATTTTTATTTCTACATATCAAAATGCCTAGTCCATTATCTATTACAGAGTAGTAAATACTGGATATATATTTGATAATCATTAACTCCTAGAAACATAAACAATATTATTATATAGCTCTATTGGGATAGTGAAAGGGGTGGATTAGGGGGAGAGAGAGATAGCAAAAGAGCCAATCGTCATCTTTCATAGTAGAAAGTTGATATGTAACATACAAAACTATAACTATAAAATGACAGGGTAGGCATATTATTTGGAGAGATGGAGGCAAAGAATAGGAGAAAAATCAGATTTAGGGGAAATGTGTTCCTTCTGGGGAGTAAGAAAACGGTGTAGGGGAAGAATGGAAAGAGATATTAAAAAACTAGGACACCTGTTTATGTTATTAGTCTTGTGAAATTACTTGAATTTTCAAACTATGCTCTTGTTCTTTGATAAAAATAAAACAAAAAATTAAAATTAAACAAAGTAGAGCTAAATTTAGATAAAATAACACAAAAAATAGGAAGTGATTAAAGTGAGATTTCTAAGGTCATTTTATTTGGGGATAGGAGTGTAGAGACATTAACAATTTGGATTATGTAAAGTCATGTATTCATGTGAATAATTTAAGCATAATCATAAAAAAGGAAGGGAAGAAGGAAAGAAGGAGGGAAGGAAGGAAAAGAAAGAGAAAAGAAAAAGAAATAATGTATGACTCCCAAACCAGAAGAAAGGAAAAAGAAAATAGAAACACCTCATTCATTCCAAATTGTAATCAGGAAAGAGAAAAAAAAAGGGAAAGTAAGGGCAAGCTAAGCAAAAATGCATAAAATTAGGTTATAAAAACATATCCAAATATATCAATAATATAAATAAGTTTAAACATATTAAAAGCACCCATTAAAAGACAAAGATTTAGATTGGATTATAAAAAAATCACCATTCAGTTAGGTTCTATTTACAAAGAGCACATGAAGTTAAAATAACTGTAAGACAAAAAATTATTATGGATGAAGAGAATCATTGCACAGATAAAACATCTTTAGGCATCTAAAAGTATAGCCACAAAATAGGTGAAGCAAATATAATGCAATTACAAGGAAAATTTGATACACAATTGTTGTTGGGGATATCAACATTCTCATTTCACTATTTGTTGAATCAATAAGAAAAAGTATTATCAATTGTAGCCAATTATTGATGTTCTATGCATATTTCCTCATATCACTTTTCTTGTTTCTGTGCACCCATTTCCTGGCTTGTGATTTGGCTTCATAAAGACATACCTGTGACTCTCCTCAGAGGACTGCCCTTGGACTACTGGAGCCACATTAACTATGGATTCATAGAATGAGAAGTGCCTGGGACTTTGCAATATTTAAGGGATGTTAGCCAATGACCCACTAATCTGATAATATGAAAGTCCAACATCCCTGCCTTGAGTTGAGAGAAACTCTAAGGTATAATTTACCCTCAAGGGTTCTCCCTGCGGCATCAGGCTTAGACTTTACCTGAAATAGTATCTTTGGTTGTCTTCTTTCCTCTCCCTGCCCTGCTTTCTGCATTCCCTTTCCAGTATTCATGAAAGTATTTCTTTAGCAAATCACTTACATATGATTCCTCATCTCACAGTCTTTTTCTGGAGAATCTTAACTAAGACAGTTAATATAAAAGTAGTCTAGAATGCAAACTCTAAGAAAGGGATCTGCAGTCTACTCTGTCAAACGGCAGTAAGGAACCCAATAGAGTGTCAATAGCCCCTGTCAGTCTGTTGTATTGCAATTACTAAGACTTTAACCTGAGGTGAACTGGAATAAAACACAGTTGGAAAGGGATGCACTGTCTTGCACAAGCTCTTTGGTATTTGGGAACACTAGAAGCATTCTTATTAATGTCAAGAATAAGACAAAGAAATCCATTCTCACTATTATCATTTAACATTATCTGTGAGATACAAGCCACTGCAATTAGACAACAAAAAGAACTTAAGCATTTAAAAAAATGCAAAAGAGGAGATAAAAATTTTCACTATTTTATGATTAATTATCTGAGAAAAACAACAACAACAACAGTAAAAAATCCCTACTACAATCAAAGTATTTGTAAGGTAATGAATAAAAAGAAATAAATACAGAAAATCTGTAGATTTTATATAAACAACAAGTTAAATGAAATAATGAAAGCAGTTATGCCATTTATAATAACAATAATAAATTTAAAACCAAGGAATAAAATTCACAGGAAATTTGTGAAACTTATATATTAGAAATCAGCTTGACCAAATGGAAAGGTATGTCATGTTCTTGGATAGGAAGACTAATATCATAAAGCTGTTAATTTCTTAAATTGATTAATAAATAGAAGATGATTCAGATGAAAATGCCAAGAGTTTGTTTTTATTTTTTTAAGTAATTCTGAAGTTGTATGAGAATATTGTTTTCTTATTTCTGAAAAATAACAGCATCTAGGGACTATTAGGTTATCAAAATATACTACATTTCTTCAGTAGTTAAAATTTTGTGGCATCAGTACATTAAAAACAGAGTAATAGAACAGAATACAAAGCCTAGAAATTGACCCAGATACATTCAGGATTTTATCAAGTGATAAAAGTGTCATGTCAAACTAGAGAGGAAAATACGGACTACTCAGTAATGATGTGAGGAGAGCTGGATAATCATTTAGAAAAACATAAAGTTGAATCAATTCTACACACCACACAATAGGAATAAAATCCTAATAAATCAAAGGTATAAATGTAAAAATGAAATCATAAAAGTCCTATAATGAAACATGGTAGAATTCCTTTAGAATCTCAGAGTGCAGAGGGTTTATCTAACTGACACAAACTTCAGAAACCATGGGAAAAAAAAGAAAATATCAAGAGGATACACATTTTAAAATCCATGTGACAAAAATTTCATAAAGTCAAAAAATAAAATGGGAATGATATATTTAATATCACAGCCAAAGATCTACTCTCTTTAAGTTTAACAATTTGATACAAATCAATAAAAAAAGACGAAAAACCCAACAGAAAATGAGAAAAGGATACCAATAAATTCTTCACAGAAAAGGAACTACAAATGGCTTCCATGCATATGAAAAGATGCTCAACTTTCCTCATATTGAGAGAAATGCAATTTCATAAATCAAGGATGTGCTCAATAATAAATAAAGCTGGTCAAAAAGAGAAGCTTTCTTGAAGAAGTTGCTATTGTCCACACTTGGGATAATTTGAGCATCAGAAAATATGATTGCAATGAATTACAACATTTTTTAAAATTATAATTATAGTTTACTTAGGAAAGAGAGGAAGAGAGAATAAAAGGAAAGTTCTTTAAAGAATCACAGGTAATATATGTAAAAGGAGTGAAAGAATTAGAAAATCAATGATTTTGCAAATCAGAGCAATAATTGATTCAGACAAGGATCATTAATGAGTGTCGAAACCACTGGGTGAAATCTTGTTGAAAAAGAGAATATTCACATAATCTTGAATTATCTCTCCAGAGATTATTCACAAATTTCAAAGAAGAAAACATATCTTTATAATATGAAGATCTGACCATCATCTTATCAAAGTAAATATCATCAATAGTGCTTGTTGAGATAACCAATATTGATAACTCAATATCACCTATGTAGAATTCTTACCAAAAATGTTTAACCTGAATCCAGTGATGAGGAAACAATCAGAAAAATCCATAATAAAAGAAAATCTATTCAACAACCTAGGCTAAGATTTGCAAAACACTCAGTGTAATAAAAAAACAAGAGAGGATCGGCCTGTTCTCTATTGAAAGAAACTAAAGAGGCATTACAACCTAATGCTATTTGTGAACCTTGATTGGACCTCATATTTTTAATGAAGGATATAAATGATACATTTTGAACAACTGAGGAAATTTGATTAAGAATTGTATTTTGGATGATGTATGGAATTTTTGTTAATTTTCTTAGATGTGATAAAAAAATTGTGATCGTATAGGAGAATATCATTATTCTTCAGAGATGTGTGTAAAATATATATGTCATGATGTATGCAATTTATTTCTAAGTGGTTCAGCAAAAACGTTGAAAGAGAGATAAGTCAAATGCAGTAAAATATTAACATTACATTGTATTCTATAGTAGCAAAGTTTCGAAACGTCAATGCCCATCAAAACTGAAATGATTAAATAATTAACGAAATATACAATAGAATACTAACCAGCTATTTAAAAAGAAACTTCAAGTGTCTTAATGTTGATATAGATATATTTCTGAACTATAATATAATGTATATGATATTAAGTAACAGAAGGACAATAATTGTGTGGGTGTGTGTATAAATATGACTGCATAAAATCACTGCATGGAAATTTAGCAGATGGGGTCAGAGGAGAAGAGAACTTTTCACTACATACTTTGTTTTAACGCTATTTGACATTTAACCATCGTAAATGAATACCTATTTTAACAACAGCTACAAAGACTGAAACAAGGAACAATGGGGAAAGCCCTAAAGAATGTAGAGAAAAGATAAGGTAACAACAGAAATTGATATCAATATGATATTAAGAAATAACAAAAGCAACATATGATTCTATGAAAAGCTAACAAATTAAGGGTACTTTGGGCAGGATGGATCAAAGTTAGCAGAGCCAAGGCAGAAGTAAGTCTTTGTAAAAGAAAAATAGAGGTCATAACTACCAACAAAATACAGGTTTAAAAACTATTATTGGGAGGCGGAGTCAAGATGGCGGCGTAGGCAGACTCGGAACTCACCTCCTCCCGTGGACACAGCCAATTTACAACTACTCGTGGAAAAATTACCCCTGAGACAGAACTGAAAACTGGATGAGAGGAACTCCTGCAACAACGGACAATCCTAACTGAGGTGGAAGAGGCAGAGACTCCCTTCTGGAGAGGAGAAACGCCGCCTTCACAAGCCGCCAGCTTCACTGCCGCCGGGAGCAGCTCACAGGTACGCAGCCTCCCTGGAGGCGCGGGGCCCTGAGCCGGGGAGCGCCCCCGCTGTGGGCATTTTGTGGACCCAGCACAATCGAGACCAGCGGCATAATATCTGACTTGGCCTGCTACTAAAACATTGGGGAATACCCCCAGAAAACGCGGTTCACAAAGAAACTAAAACTGGCTCTTAAAGGTCCCGCGCAAACTCACCCGTTTCAGAAAGCATCCTAAAATCACCAGAAAGAAAGGTGCACAGTGCTGTGGTGACAAGAGACTCACCTAATAGGCCCTGAGTGCATCTCGGTGAGGGGTGAGACCTCTCCAGGGACTGGGACGTTGGTCATTGTTGTGGCCTGGTGTGGGCGTGCTGACACAGACGCTATTGGAGTTCTCCCTGAGGCCTGTTAGCCCAGGTCTGCCCCACCCGCTAGAGCACCGATTTAATCCAGCTCAGCCAGGGCAGGCAGCCCACCCTAGAGACTGGCCCCACCCAACAACAAGCCCTCAGGCAACTTGTGGGCCTGCATAGATTCGTGACTGGATTCTCTGCAGCCTGGCAACTGAGCTGACTTGAGCGGGGCAGGGTGTGCACAAGGAGCGGGTGGAGAGTGTGGGGCGGTGGCGGAGTGTGTGGGCCTCCCGCCGTGGAGAGACTGGGTCCACTTGGGGAGGTCAGGGCACTCACACGGGGCAGGACTGTGTTGACTGGGTGTGGACCTGTGGGCGGCAGGGTTTGTCAGCTGCAGAAGACTTGTGCTTCTCAAAGACCCACATAGGAGGTTTGCCCCACCTTCCAAAGCCTGAAACGATTGGGTGCTCCTGTGCCTGAGGCCAGCCCCACCCAGCTGCAATCCTCAGAGAGCTGACAAGAGACTTAATAGGCTAGAGGCTTACAGCAATTGTAAGGCCCTGAGCCTAACAACCTGCCACGCTGGGGGCCTACTCACTTAAAAGAAATACTGCAACACAAATGTGGTATTAGAACTTGCAGCCAACTGTGCTGGGGCTCCCCCCACCTCATAAAGAGACTGAAGGGCCCACAACAACTACAAGCAGCTGAGCATTACAACAGCTGGCCAGGAGCATAACTCAGCCTCCCTGGGCGCCTACAGGGAGAGCAAGCAGGCCACAACAGAAGGATACACGTAGCCCACATAGGGGTCACCCCTGGAACATTGAGAACTGAGGGAAGCACACTGGAAGCCTCCTAAGGCATCTCTTACATAAGGTCACCTATCCAAGAGCAGGAGACGTAGCTGACCTACCTAATACGTAGACACAAGCACAGGGAAAGAGGCAAAATGAGGAGGCAAAAGAATACATTCCAAGTAAGGGAACAGGACAAAACCCCAGAAAAGAAACTAAGTGAAACAGAAATGAGCAACCTACCCGACAGAGAGTTCAAACTAAGAGTGTTAAGGATGCTTACTGATCTGGGAAGAAGAATAGACGAACTCAGTGAGAATGTCAACAAAGAAATGGAAGATATAAAAAAGAACCAATCAGAAATGAAGAATACAATACTGGAAATGAAAAATTCATTAGAGGGACTCAAAAGCAGAGTAGAGGATACAGAAGAATGGATCTGTGAGCTGGACGAAAGACTAGAAAAAATTACCCAAGGTGAACAGGTAAAAGAGAAAAGAATTAAAAAGAGTGAGGACAGTCTAAGGGACCTCTGGGACAACATCAAGCGCACTAACATCCATGTTATAGGTGTCTCGGAAGGAGAAGAGTGAGACAAGGGGGCAGAGAATCTATTTCAAGAAATAATAGATGAAAACTTCCCTAACCTAAGGAAGGAAACAGACATCCAGGTACAGGAAGCACAGAGAGCCCCAAACAAGATAAAGCCAAAGAGGCCCACACCAAGACATCATAATCAAAATGTCCAGAATTAAAGATAAAGAGAGAATCCTAAAAGCCGCAAGAGAATGTCAAGTTACGTACAAAGGAAACCGCATAAGGCTATCAGCTGACTTCTCAGCAGAAACCTTACAGGCTCGAAAAGAATGGCATGATATATTTAAAGTGCTAAAAGGAAAAAACTTACATCCAAGAATACTCTACCCAGCAAGGTTATCATTCAAAATGGAAGAAGAGATCAAAATTTTCCCAGATAAGCAAAAATTAAAGGAGTTTGTCACCAAGAAACCAGTGCTACAAGAAATGTTAAAGGGACTGATTTAAGGGGAAAAGAGAAGACCACAAATAGGAAAAATTATCTATTTCCATGATTAGAACGTAATGGATACAAATACACAAAAAAGAGGTTAGATATGATATCAAAAACATAAAAGGAGGGAGGAGGGGAGTTAAGAGTACAGCTTTCAGACAGAGGTCAAACTAAAGTGACCATCAATTCTGTATAGAAGAAGAAAGGAACAGAGAAGGACTACTAAAACACTGAGGAAAAAAAAAAGTTAAAAAAATGGCAGTAAGTACATACTTATCAATAGCTACTTTTAACGTCAATGGACTAAATGCTCCAATTAAAAGGCATAGGGTGGCTGACTGGATAAAAAAACAAGGCCCATATATATGCTGCATACAAGAGACACACTTCAGACCTAAAGGCACTCACAAACTGAAAGTGAAGGGATGGAAAAAGATACTCCACGCAAATGGCAATGAAAAGAAAGCTGGGGTAGCAGTACTCATATCAGACAAAATAGACTTTAAAACAAAAACTGTAAAAAGAGACAAGGGCATTACACAATGATCAAGGGAACAATCCAACAAGAGGCTATAACACTTGTAAATATCTACACACCCAATGTAGGTGCACCTAAATATATAAAGCAATTATTATCAGACATAAAAACAGAAATAGACAGTAACACAATAACAGTAGGGGAGTTTAACACTCCACTTACACCAACGGATAGATCATCCAAACAGAAGATCAATAAGGAAACATTGGCCTTAAACGACACACTAGAACAGATGGACCTAGTAGATATATACAGAGCATTCCATCCAAAAACCGAAGAATACACGTTCTTTTCAAATGCACATGGAACATTCTCCAGGATTGATCACATATTAGGCCACAAAACAAGTCTCCATAAATTTAAGAAGATTGAAATAATACCAAGCATCTTTTCTGACCACAGATGTATGAAACTAGAAATCAACTATAGGAAGAAAATCAGAAAAGCCACAAATACGTGGAGATTAAACAAAATGCTACTGAACAACGACTGGGTTAACGAAGAAATCAAAGAAGAAATCAAAAAATACCTGGAGACAAATGAAAATGAAAATACGACATGCCAGAATTTATGGGATACAGCAAAAGCGGTTCTAAGAGGGAAGTTTATAGCGATACAGGCCTATCTCAACAAACAAGAAAAATCTCAAATAAACAATCTAACAATGCACCTAAAGGAACTGGAAAGAGAAGAACAAACCAAGCCCAAAATCAGTAGAAGAAGGGAAATAATAAAAATCAGAGCAGAAATAAATGAAATAGAGACCAAAAAAACAATAGAAAAAATGAATAAAACCAAGAGCTGGTTCTTTGAAAAGGTCAACAAAATTGACAATCTTTAGCTAGACTCACCAAGGAAAAAGGGAGAGGGCACAAATAAGTAAAATGAGAAATGAAAGAGGAGAGGTTACAACAGACACCTCAGAAATACAAAAGATTATAAGAGAATACTATGAAAAGCTATATGCCAACCAATTCGACAATCTGGAAGAAATGGATAAATTCTTAGAATCATACAATCTTCCAAAACTGGATCAAGAAGAAGTAGAGAATTTGAATAGACCAATCACCAGTAAGGAGATCGAAACAGTAATCAAAAACCTCCCCAAAAATAAAAGTCCAGGACCAGACCACTTCCCTGGTGAATTCTACCAAACATTCAAAGAAGACTTAATACATATCCTTCTCAAACTCTTCCAAAAAATTGAGGTCGGGGGGAAGCTCCCTAACTCATTCTACGAAGCCGACATTACCCTGATACCAAAACCAGGCAAGGACAACACAAAAAAAAGAAAATTACAGGCCAATATCACTGATGAACATGGATGCAAAAATCCCCAACAAAATACTAGCAAATCACATACAACAATATGTTAAAAAGATTATACACCATGATCAAGTAGGATTTATTCCAGGTATGCAGGGATGGTTTAACATTCGCAAATCAATCAACGTAATACATCACATTAATAAAATGAAGAATAAAAATCACATGATCATCTCAATAGATGCAGAGAAAGCATTTGACAAGATACAGCATCCATTTATGATAAAAACTCTGAATAAAATGGGTATCGAAGGAAAGTATCTCAACATAATAAAGACCATATATGAGAAACCCACAGCTAATATCATCCTCAATGGTGAAAAACTGAAAGCCATCCCTCTAAGAACAGGAACCAGACAAGGATGCCCACTGTCACCACTCCTATTTAACATAGTACTGGAAGTCCTAGCCAGAGCAATCAGGCAAGAGAAAGAAATAAAAGGGATCCAAATTGGAAAGGAAGAAGTGAAACTGTCACTATTTGCAGATGACATGATTTTATATATAGAAAACCCTAAAGAATCCATCAGAAAACTTTTAGAAGTAATAAACGAATATGGTAAAGTTGCAGGATACAAAATCAACATACAAAAGTCAGTTGCATTTCTGTACACTAACAACGAAGTAGCAGAAAGAGAAATTAAGAATAGCATCCCATTTACAATTGCAACAAAAAGAATAAAATACCTAGGAATAAACTTAACCAAAGAGGTGAAAGATCTGTACACTGAAAACTATAAAACATTTCTGAAAGAAATTGAAGAAGACACAAAGAAATGGAAAGATATTCCGTGCTCTTGCATTGGAAGAAGTAACATAGTTAAGATGTCCACAATTCCTAAAGCCATCTATAGATTCAATGCAAACCCTATCAAAGTTCCAACAGCATTTTTCACAGAAATAGAACAAAGAATCCTAAAATTTATATGGAACAACAAAAGACCCCGAATAGCTAAAGGAATCCTGAGAAAAAAGAACAAAGCTGGAGGTATCACACTTCCTGATTTCAAAATATACTACAAAGCTATAGTAACCAAAACAGCATGGTACTGGCACAAAAACAGACACACAGATCAATGGAATAGAAACAAAAGCCCAGAAATAAACCCAAACATCTATGGACAGCTAATCTTTGACAAAGGAGCCAAGAACATACAATGGGGAAAAGAAAGTCTCTTCAACAAATGGTGTTGGGAAAACTGGATAGCCATATGCAAAAAAATGAAAGTAGACCCTTACCTTACACCATACACAAAAATTAACTCCAGATGGATTAAAGACTTGAATGTAAGACCTGAAACTGTGAAACTTCTAGAAGAAATCATAGGCAGTACGCTCTTCGATGTTGTCTTAGCAACATCTTTTCAAACACCACGTCTGACCGGGCAAGAGAAACAATAGAAAAAGTAAACAAATGGGACTACATCAAACTAAAAAGCTTCTGCACAGCAAAGGAAACCATCAACAAAACGAAAAGACAACAAATGGGAGAAGATATTTGCAAACCATACTTCTGATAAGGGCTTAAACTCCAAAATATATAAAAAACTCATACATCTCAACAACAAAAAAACTACCAACCCAATTAACAAATGGGCAAAAGACCTGAACAGACATTTCTCCAAAGAAGATATACAGATGGCCAACAGACACATGAAAAGATGTTCAAAATCACTAACTATCAGGGAAATGCAAATCAAAACTGCAATGAGATATCACCTCACGCCCATCAGCATGGCTATAATTAACAAGACAGGAAACAACATGTGTTGGAGAGGATGTGGAGAGAAGGGAACTCTCATACACTGCTGGTGGGAGTGCAAACTGGTGCAGCCACTATGGAAAACAGTATGGAGATTCCTCAAAAAATCAAGGATAGAACTACCATATGATCCTTCTATTCCACTGCTGGGTATTTATCCAAAGAACTTGAAAACACTAATTTGTAAAGGTACATGCACCCCTGTGTTCATTGCAGCGTTATTCACAATAGCCAAGACTTGGAAGCAACCTAAGTGCCCATCAAGGGACGAATGGATAAAGAAGCTGTGGTATATATACACAATAGAATACTAGTCAGCCATAAGAAACGATGAAATCCAGCCATTTGTGACAACATGGATGGACATTGAGGGTATTATGCAAAGTGAAATAAGTCAGAGGGAGAAGGTCAAATACCGTATGATTTCCTTCATTAAGTAGTAGATAATAACAACAATAAACAAACACATAGGGACAGAGATTGGATGGGTGGTTACCAGATGGGAAGGGGGGAGGGAGGAGGGTGAAAGGGATAATTCGGTACATGTGTGTGGTAATGGGTTGTAATTAGTATTTTGGTGGTGAACATGATGTAATCTATGCAGAAATAGAAGTACAATGATGTACACCTGAAATTTCTACAATGTCATAAACCAATGTTACTGCAATAAACAAAAAATTAAAAAAAAAATAAATAAATAAATAAATAATACAGTCTTTAGTGATAAATGAACAGATTAATAAAAATTTAATAAAAATGACAAAAAAAGAACTATTATTAAGTGGTACTAATTCAAGCCAATTTATTTGAAAAATCAGATTAAATGGATAATTTCATGGAAAAATCTGTATTATCAAAATGACTCAAGGACAAATAGAAATTTTGAATTCTTCAATAGTTAGAAATTAATCAGCAGTTTAAAAAAAATCATCCATGACAAATGAAGAAAAACCATACAGGTAGTTTTACAGAAAAGATCTACAAACATTCAAAGAATACATAATTCTTGTCTTACACAAACTGTTACCCAAAGTAGTAAAAGGGAAAAAACTCCCAATTCTTTTTATTAAGCTAGTGTAATCTTGATATGAAAAAAAAGAAAAAGATAGCAAGAACAAGAAAACTGAGAGTGCAGTTTTACTTGAAACATAAATGTATGCTAAACTATTAACATAAATCCTAAAAATATTAGCAAACTACATTCAACAATGTATTTAATAATTCATAATGGTAAAATCATTCTATCTCAATAATATAAAGTTAAACCATAGAAAAATCATTATAATCTTTTAATTGTTTAATTGATAGATGCTAAAAATTACAAATTTCTTATGATTTATAAACACTGTTTTTATATATGCATACATAGAAAAATGTACACATATATTTTCTATTCAACATTTTATTATAATTCCTAACCAACACAAAAAGACAAGAAAATAAAATTCTAAGATTAATTAGAAAAAAAATCTGTTATTCACGGATGACATTATTATTCAAATAGGAAGTCCAAGAAAACCTATCAATAACTATATGAAAAATAATAAGAATGTTCAATAAGGTTGCTAGATATAAGATCATTATACAAAAAATTATTTTTCTAAACACATACAACAATTATAAAATAGAATCTTAAAAAGTATCATGAAAAAATATCATTAGTTGAAATTTGCTAAATGATGGGTCTGTGAAAGAGGATTAAATAAGCTGATATTTGGAAATATATAGAATATTGTTTGACACCTAGTAAATAATCAGTAAAAGTGAAATGCCATGTTATATCTTCTAAAAAAAGTTATCATTATTAATTGAAAAAAAATATTGCAGAGTACCCAAAAATAAATTAAAAGTTTAGAGAATATTGTAATCTTTACTGAAGAACTTATTATAAGATTTATAATACAGATACATACTCCTTTCTTAGATGGCAAAACTCAATATAAAGATAGCAATTCTCACTAAATGAATTGATATAGCAAACTAAAATCAAAACTTAACATTTTCTAAAACTGGGCAAGCTCATCATCAAATTTATGTTATGGTAAAAAGCCAAGAATATCCAGGACAAATTAGAAAAAAATTAGTAAGAAGAGGACTCAGCCAGCTGGAAATCATGACTTATTACACAAACATGGTAATTAAATTAGTGTGATATTGGTGCAGAAACAAATAAATAGACCAATGGAATAGAATAGAGAGCTTATAAAGAAGACTCATTTATATGTGGAGCTATTGGTATATGACAGGTAGCAATACAAAACAGTAGAAACAGAGTGGCCTGTTTCATACATGGTGTAGGAATAGCTATCCAGACAGAAAAAGTTGACATTATACCCCCGCTTCTCACCATACACACACACAAAAATATTCAGACAGATTAAAGGCCTAAATAATGAAAAGCAAATTAAAATAATATTTTACAAGAATGTATGAGTAAATTTTATATCATCAGAATAATAAGAGATTTCTTAAACAAAACAGTTATCTACACAGCCTGCTTCCTCACCTAATAAGTTCTCTGCTGTAATGTCACCTAATCATAAGGCCCTCTTTGACTACCAGATAGAAAATACTAGTCCCCATACCTAAAGCTTGGTGGTCTCCACATTATTACCCTGTTCATTTTTTCATCATAGCAATTATTACCACTGCTGAGATGGGAGTAGGGAGTTTGTCTATTGTGTTCACTTCTCTATCCCCAAGACCTAGTACCTAGCACATGGTATCTTCTAAATAACATTTGTAGAATTATCAAAAATACCAAAAAAATTTAAGAAAGTATTTATAAACTTACCACATTAAGTTGAAATTTTTCTGTACATTAAAAATCACCATAAACATAGAAACAGGCCATATCTAATAGATGATATTTACATTTCTCATAAGAGAAAGACTTAAAGTTCAGAATATGTAAAGTTATATATGAAAACCTATAAGAAACGAAAAATAATTCAGGGCAAAAAAGATTTAATCAGACTATTTACAGAAAAGAAAACCCATGAAAATGTGTACCTCATTAGGTACACAACCACTTTATTGACAAATTGCAATAATAAATTTGACTGACAGACTAGTACCACTTGGGAAGATCAAATGGGGTTTACCTACCTAAAGCACAGAGAAGGAAGCAAGTGCACTCAAAATATACCTCAGAGATCTCAGCTACATTCTTCAGCACAGATGGAAGTTCAAGTTCACCGGTCACAGACCGTAACATATGAATGAGATGAATGAGGTCCCTCTGGCTTTCTGTTAGCATGACATCTGCTATCCAGATCTAGCTTGACATAAATAATCCTGGAGCAAGTCTGCATGTAAGCTAATCTGGGTAAGTGCCACGACCCCCTCATCTGAGCCAGGTTTATCTCATCAATCTCAGCAGTGTACAATTCACAATTTGACGACCAGTTACCCCATGTTATGCCTAGATGTGAACCAATCTTCTCATCCAGCCTCCTCAGCCTCCCCAGGCTAATATAGTCTCATCCAAGACAAATCAGAAGAAAAAATACTTTCTTAAATGGAACAGTTACTACAGATGACCACATACTAGGCCATAAAACAAACCAACTTTTCAGAGAAAAGATATCACACAATCAAGTTCTCTGATCATAACACAATGAAGTTAGAAGTTGGAAATGGGAAAATTAAAATCCTCATTAAAAACTCATTGGTCAAAAAATAAATGGTAAGAAATTTAAAAATTCTTAGAGATGAATAAAAATGGAAATACTATATCTAAATTTATGGACAGTAGTTAAGGCCTTGCTGAGACGGGAATATACAGCCTTAACTACTCATGTTAGGAAAGAAGAAAGACTGAAAATTAAAGAGTTAATGTCCAATGTAAGAAATTAGAAACAAACAATAAAACCCAAAGAAAGTAAAGGAAATAATTAAAATAATGACATAGAAGATGAAGATGACATAGAGAAGTTTAATAAACTCTAAGTCAGATCTTTGAGGGATAACAAAATAAAAGCAAACCTCTGGTAATACTGACAAATAAAAAGACACAAAGAATGCACAAATTATGAACAATAAAGGAAACGTAATACTAATGATGCAACCGAAATTAAGAAAAGTGAATATTATCAACTTTATTCAAATTTAATTGAAAACCTAGGTGAAATGGACAAATTCTTATAGAAAGTTAACCTAACAAAACTAACCTGTGAAGACACAGAACTCCTGAAAGGCATTGTAACAGTTAAGGAAATTGAAGAGTTTTAAAATCTTAACAGAGTAACACAGATCCAAATGGTTTTACAGGTGAATCTTACAAAAATTTTCAAAGATGACTACAGTTGGAAATTTGCATACCCTACAACCCACCAGTTTTACTCACAGCAATTTACCAAGAGAAAGGCTTACACGTGTGCACTGGGAGATGTCCACAAGAACAATCAGAAACTAAAAAATTACACACAGCCCCAATTCCCGTCCACTGGAGAATGTTAAATAAATTATGTTTTATTCAGAAAATAGAGTGTGAAAATTAAGAAACTACAGCTGCATGCAACAATATAGATGAATCCTATCCGATGTTAAGAAAAATAAAGTCCCAAAAGCTATTCAATATGGTACTCTCTTCATGAAGTTCAAAAACAAGCAAAAGCGAACACACAAACACACTAAGTTCCCAAGAGGCAAGGAAATGATAAATACTTTACAATTCAGGGTTATAGGACACAAAGGGAGAGGGTTTGAGAGTTCATGGGTGTTCATGACATTATCTATAAACATTCAGGTAAATAAAAATATGACCATGAATGGACTAATAATGATTTTGTATCATGAACCTAGGAACATAATGAATGTGATTTCTTATGCCTGAGATCCTAAAGGAAATAAAAAGAAGTAATTGTATCTTCTGGTCTCATTAACAAATTTTAACCAGCTGTTTTGCACAGAGATGAAGGAAAAATTAACGTTTCACCCTTCTCAGAGTGACAAATATTTAAGATGGATAACATCCACATGTGGGTGAGAATATGAGGAAAAGAAACAACTATTGATCTGAGTATAAATTTATACAACAACTTTAGAGAGCAATTTAGAAATATTTAGAAAAGTTAAATTTGGCTTGCCCTATGAGTTATGAATTTCACTTCCAGAAATCTATCTTAAAGAAATTTGCATACAAGTGCTCAAAGGAGACAAGTATAAGGATCTTTCATTGAAGTAATGTTCATAACAGCAACAGTGTGTAAGCACCTAACTATTCATCATAGGGGAATGGATAAACTGTGGTTTACTCCTATAAAATGTGATACAACCGATAAAATGTATGAACTAAATTTACGTGTATTAACATCTCAAAAACATAAGCTTAAGTGAGAAAAAGCAAGTTGCAGTAGGATGCACACAGCATGATACCATTTATGTAAAGTTTAAAAGTACGTAGCACAATTCTGCATATTGTTTATGAATCCATTCCATATGTAGCAGAAGAACAAAAACACATATGGGGATATAACCCATATTATATAACCAACTCCAGAAGAGTGGTTACCTTTGAGGAGGCAGGAGAGGAAAGGGTTCCAGAGATGAGGCTTTGCTGAGATCTTTAATGTTTTATTTCTTTCAAATAAAAGCAAGTTGTGAGCTCAAGGAAACATGGCAAAATAATACCTAAGTCTGAATTGTGCACCTTGTGTTTTTTATATTATTTTATAATATTTTTCTGTAGGTTTGAATTATTTCATCAATAAAATTTAATTGAATTGTATGACAAAATAATCTGACATCTAAAACTCTACCTCAAGTCCCAGTGTGTACCATCACTTCCAGTAAGGATTCATAGCACACATCAGTAAAGGAATCATTGAAATCCTTGGAATCACAAGACGTGTCCAGTCTTGCCTGTAATTATTTAACTCAACTAAGCCTAAATTGTGAGAAGAGAGATTTGGAGAAGAGTACTTAGCTTGCTGTAATATAAATTTTTATTAATCATCAGAGAATGCCTGAAAGTATTCTTTTGTAGCAGATGGTTGAGGTTACATTAAACCTAAACAAACTAAAATCATTCATAAATGAGCAATTTCAAAACACCTAGAGTCATTAAAATCTTTAATTTCTTGTACTGTGACTTTTTTGAAAATGTGCGAACTTCAAAGGAAATATGAAGAAGGAATGAAGGGGAATTATGAATATGAGGCATATGTACAGCTGAAATACCATGATTCTTATGGTATTTCCATTTCAAAAATTCAAGCTATAAAAGAATCATGTGCCTTGATTTCAATCATGATATTGAGTCATCACAATATAACAAAAGGCAAGTTTCAACTTGGATTTCCACTCCTTATTCTTTTAAGAAGCAGGGAATCTTATAATCTCTGAAAAGGATACACCCATCACCACTACTAACAGCACATCTACAATATGATTTATGTCAACATTCACTAGAATAATTTATTAGAGGCCCTGTACTTCATACTTTGTACTGGGAAAGAGTTTATTAAAGAAATTTCCCAGAAGATAGTTACAAATAAAATAAAAGCATTATTGAAAGGAGGGGAGGGTTGAATCCTTGCCTGTAACATAAACAAATCCACACATTTTATCTACTAAATAAAACAAGTAATAAACTGTGAATTCAAACCTAGTCAAATATAGTCCAGAGTTATATGAAAATCTCAATGTGAAATTCAAGGCCAGAATTCACCAAAACAACTTCTATAAAATAGCTAACTCAGTATAGCCAGTGTCACAAAGAATTATAACTAAATTGTAAAATCAAAAAAAGTAAAATTATTTTGCTAAAATTGGATTATTTTTCAAATTTGTTTATGTTAGTAAATATTTTAATTTAATTTTGCTAAGCAAATTCTCTTTCCACTTGAATGTCCTTTGAAGGCATATAAATGATACACAAAGTCATACACCTAACTGTGTAGAGCCCTAGATGTGAGCGTCCACTTTGGAAGAACCAATCCATCAACTGACGTCTTCAATGTATGCTCTTCTGCTGTGTACCTGTCCTTTTATTCCTTCCTTTGGCAAACATTTAATGAATATTTACCATGTGCCAGGTATTATACTAGGTGGGAATATTTAGTAGTTAATAGTAATAATAATAATAATGTGTGTTATGTGCCTGGCATTATATAGCACTTTATAATTCCTACCCTCACGAAGTTTACAATCTTGTAGGGAAGAAACAACTAATAAATTGATTAGTTATGACAAATGCTAAGAAGGAAACCTATAAGGGTCTAAATGACAGGGAGATGGTCCGAAAATCAGGGATGATGTCCCTGAGAAAGCACAGGAATCACCCCTCCTTATCCCGTCTCAGTTGCCCAATATTGCTTTTCTCTGAAAGCCAGTACTGTACCCGTAGGGACCTTACTCAGCCTTTTCCTCTCTCCTACCCCTTTCTCTCCCATGTCCTGACCTGCTCTGCAGTAATGAGCTCGTACTTGCTTCTAGCTCCATATTTAGGCAAATGTACTCCATCCCACTGAATATGTAAAGACTCACATGAGCACTCATGCACGGTCATTTCCCTGCATCATACAAGTAAAACCAAAGAGAATGCTGGAATTGCTAATTGATAGCTACCTTTTCCCCAAATTCTTCCATGTCACTGCCACCTCTCAATCTGCTCTCTTTCATTGCAAGGAAGAAAATGAAAGCTGGAGGGCAGGAAGGAGGAGAGAATGAAAGAAGGGGAAAAACAAGAGAAAAAAAAAAGGAAGATAAGGAAAGGAGGAGAGAAGGGCACTGGCAGAAAGTTCATGATCAATTTTGAAAGTGTAGGAGAACTTTGACATGCTTTTTCCTCCCTCCCTTTTTTTTGTCTTCCACTTCATTCTTTTACCTTTCTCCTTGTGTTCCTTTTTCTCTCCTTTAGCTATCCATACACATAAATGCACAAGTTAAAACTTATATCGTGATATTAATCTAATCAGAAACCTTCTTTCATGCAGATTACACTGTAATGCAAAAGTCAACCCCTGGATGCAATAAGTGCTTTGCAGTATTGAGGTCACCTTGTCCCTTAAGTAAAGCTGAGCAAACCTCTCATTTCATGTGTGCCGCAGATTTGGAGGGAGAAGAGGGCATCACTTATATTTCTACCAGCCACTGTTGGCAGCGAGTTTTTACTTCTGCTGGATTTTATATCACTGCTTTGCCTCAGCTTCTTGCTTCTTCTTTTGATTTTCCTCACCTCTTTACTCTAATGGACACTGCCCCAACCCTTTCACACACACCCAAATAGCAACCACTCACAGTTGTATGTTTACGTGTATCCAGCAGACTAGTGCAAAAATCTCGTGCAATGGGAGTTGGAGAGGGGGAGTTTACATATCAGAGCAACACGGTAAACAATTGGAAATTAAAAATTAGATATATCTGGTTGTTTTTTTTTTTTTTGAGGAAGATCTGCCCTGAGCTAACATCCATGCCAGTGCTCCTCATTTTGCTGAGGAAAACTGGCCCTGAGCTAACATCCATGCCCATCTTCCTCCACTTTATGTGGGACGCCGCCACAGCATGGCCTGACAAGCGGTGCGGCAGTGTGCACCTGGGATCCGAACCCCGGGCCGCCAGCAGCAGAGTGCGCACACTTAACCGCTATGCCACAGGGCCAGCCCCCTAGATATATGTTTTTAAAGTCTCTTAGCCATTCATGACACTGGAGATTTTTGCCTGGCTGCCCTCCTTCCATACAGAATGCCAACCATTGGAAAGTTGCTAGTCGTCTGTCTTCCCTCACCTACTCTCATCTTCTCTCTCTTTCTCAGGATGCCTAGAGAAACTCAAACCTCTTATTTTGCCATTCAGAGCAATTGGTTTGCCTTCGCCTCACTCCTAGCCCAGCCTGTTCCTACAGTGAGAGACATCATTCCACAAACCAAATGGCCCGTCACAATACTTATCTCAAGAAGTGCATTTGGTTCACCGAAGAGGAATTCTTTCCTAGTTCTTAAACTAACAGGTTCTTTTTCCCTCCTCATTACAATTTTGAAAGCATAATTGTAAATAAAAATAAAAAATAAAGCAAAAGCAAACATAACAAATCTATCTCAAAGGAATAATACTGAAAAGTAAAATACACTGTAACAAATATGTTTAAAAGTCCTGGCTAGTGCCTTATAGCAACAATGCTTTTATTGAAACATTTATAATGGAATTCTCTCCAACAAATACAAGTTTCGTTTAGCTTGTATATATATATGTGTGTGTGTGTGTGTGTGTAAGTGTGTATCCATCAGTCTCCAAAATAGTAATAAAAAGTCTAATATATGGCATAACACAACGTGAGAATAAAGAAGAAACGTTAAGACTTTGGCTAACAGGCAAGCAGTAGCAGAAACCTCAGAAACACAGGCATAGTTATGATCCCTGAAAGTGAAATAGATTGTGCAAGTCTGTGTGTGTGTGTGTGTGTGTGGCAGAGAGGTGTTGGTTGAAAGGCAGGGATAGTAAACATGAGAACTACTAAAGCAGCCACTCAGGTGACAACCATACAAAACACATCAAGGTGGTACATTTGTTCCGCCTCCCGTTGAATCTCTGAATTGATCAATCTGCCAAGTTAATGAGCAAACTGCAACCTAGCAGTCTATCCCATCCAACCCTACAATGATCAAATGCACAATATCTTGTGAAAGAACCAAAAAGGAAAGCCAGGCTGGAGCTAACCAAAAACGTACATCACGTCCTGGAAAAGTGTCAACGAATCTGGAACAAAAATTTTTTTGAAAAAAAATTAAAGGAAAAATGTATTGAGACTTGGCAGGTGCTCATAAGAAGACTGAAAGGAAGGGGAAGATGATAAGTAAAGCTGACGCAGAGAGAGCATGTTTAAAATATGGAAATAATGCAGGTAGTTATGCTATGCTTTGGGATTACATACTCAAATACAACTTGACTGACAATAACTTAAATCTGCAAAGCTCTAAGTTGGAAGTGAGTGTTTAATTTGGTAAAGAGGCCTTTTCCTTCCACTAACGTCGAGTGAGAATGCAGCCATTTCAGTTAAATACTCAGCTGCAACATTCAGTGCATTTGTCATAACTAGTTATTTGACGACATTTTTGTGACTTAGATTTCTTGATAAGGATGGTAGGAAATTGGACCAATTATAGCGTTGAAGTCTTGGTATTCAACATGCCAGTGAAATAAAGGTTCAAACTGTACCTATTTGTCACGTATCATTTCCTAGCAAACTGAGTCAACATTGGTTTGCATTTTAAGAAAGGGAAAGAAGAAAGGAAGGAAGAAAGAGAGGGAGAGAAGGAGGGAGGGAGGGAAGAAAGATAGAAGGGAGGGAGGGAGGGAGGAAGGAAAGAAGGAAGGAAGGGAGGGAGGAAGAAAAGAAGGGAGGGAGTGAGGAAGGCAGGAAGCAAGGAAAGAAGGAGGGAAGGAGGGAGGGAGAGAGGAAAAAAGGAAGTCATTCTTTAAAAATATGTACATGGTGGGGCGGCCCGGTGGCGCAGCGGTTAAGTGGGTTAAGTGCGCGCGCTCCACTGCGGCGTCCTGGGGTTTGCCAGTTTGGATCCGAGGTGCGCACCAACGCACCGCTTGTCAAGCCATGCTGTGGCGGCGTCCCATATAAAGTGGAGGAAGATGGGCACAACGTTAGCCCAGGGCCAGTCTTCCTCAGCAAAAAAAGAGGAGGATTGGCAGATGTTACCACAGGGCTGATCTCACACACACACAAAAAAATGTACACAGCTGGGTGTTATATGGTCATTTTAATTGAGAATGCCATCTGAGAAAAGCATCCAATTACAATAACTCATGTTTCTCTGACACGTTTTAAATATAAGAGAGAAAGAAATTGGAGTCAACCATTTTTATGGTTTTGACAGAATCAAAATATTTTGCTGTTTTAAAAGATGAATTACGGGCAATCTATGGCATGTAAAGTCTTCCAAAGAGAACATTTTCAGTGGCACACTTCGGAAAATGGTAAATTAGGAAATATGATCCTCACATCCTTCATTCATCCTTTTCCCTCCTTTCAGCTGAAAATTTTTGTTATGTTTTTGATCTATTGAAATCCCCCAACTGAATCCTAAATCCTAATCCCTTTTCAATAAAGTGCCTCATAACATAAAATAATCCTTTTTTTGACGAAAATGCACTTTCTTTTACATAGAACAATTAAAAAAGAAATTTTATTGGAGAAATTTATATTAAGTGTGCTATAAGCCCAAACCCCAAAGGGGTATTTTCTAATTAAAATCAGTTGATGTTATGGGTAGAAAGTTTTGTTTGTTTGTTTTGGGGTTTTGTTTGTTTTGGCATGGAAGAATTCAAAGCATCTCTTGCTTACACTGATAAAGTAGTCTTTTATTTCGTGTGTTAGTAGAATAATTACACAATAATTCAATAGGTTCTTCTGTTAGGTCGCTGACCCTTGCTACAAACTGACAATTTAGCATAAAGGCGTCTTTTGATTCCATAGCCCTGTTCCCCCTGTTATTCAGCCCAGGAGCTCCTGAGGACAAGTAGTGAAGATTTAGCCTCACTTACTCAGGAGTGAGGAGAAGTCTCGTCACCATTTCCCCCATGGTCAGGTATGAGACAGCTCCTAGGCACCTACGTATCCAACCTGTTACTACTGTTCCAAACCCGCAACATGCTAGCCTAGCCCATGTGAATCATTTTCTGCCTCAGTTTCTCCACATAGTTTCTTCTGCTGTAACTAGATCCCTACCCTGACTGCATGTCTGTTGTGGGCCCTTGACTTCTCATCACTCTCAGGAGCCAGAGTTCTGTAAACATCCCATCCACCACCTCAAGCAAACCAAACACATTCACTTAGCCCAAGTCTCTTTATCTGCCACATGGAGCTAACATATCTTCATAAGGCTATGACTGTGTCCAACATGTAGTATGTAAAATGGCTTTGACTGCCATTCTAAATAAGAGAAGTCTGTCATAGGAAAATATTACATATAAATTTGTACTGGGCCAATAGTTTATTTAGTGTTGATTAACAATTTGGGTTTCAAATCCGTAAATAATGTATTTTTGTCTTTTCTGTGTTCCTCCAAAACCTATTTTTAATAAAACAAAAACAAACAAAATCTCCATTGCCAGATTCGTGAATATTTAAAATGATATTAAAAGATTCTGGGAAGCAATGACAGTAGAGGCATAGTTTTGGGATCTCCCTGAATCCCCCATTTAAACAGCAAGCAAAGACCCAAAATCCACAGACAATATTTACAATAAAATGAAGTGACAGAGTATCCTTATAAATCGCAAAATACGAGTCAGTGGGCACAAGCCACCCAAAGTGGAAAGAACTACAGAGCATCAGCAGCTGTTAAGGAGAAAGCAGAAGGGGACTTCTGAGGGCCCTCGGAGCTGAAGAAGCCAGATATTGCCAAGAGATACTCATTGAAAAGATTAGTAGGGCCAACCGTAAGCAGCCATCAAAACTGCAAGTGGGCTTTGCAGGCTCTAATTCATGGGTGAGTGCAAAGGGACCACGGTAAGGGGTGACTGCTGGAGTGATCCGGACCCTACGGAGTCCTGCAACTAACCAAATGAAGCTGCCTTCCACAGTGAAGCCCTGCACAAAAGAGGGACTCTTTGAGAGCAGGATGTAAAATGAAGAGGCAAGGCACCTCAGAGGGGGCAGGTTGGTAGAAAGAGCACCGCTGCTTTATATAGGGAGTTCAGGGAAAGCCCCACCTGTAAGATGGCACTGAAGCAGAAAACTCAGGGAAATGGGCAAGTGTGTTAGTTTCCTGTTGCTGCTGTAGCAAATACCACAGACTTGATGGCTTCAAGCAACACAAATTTATTATCTTACACTGCTCGAGGTCAGAAGTTCAAGATCAGCCTTGCCGGGCTAAAGTCAAGGTGTCAGCAGGGCTGGTTCCTTCAGGAGGCTCCAGGGGACAATCCATTTCCTTCCCCTATTCAGCTTCTAAAGGCCGCCTGCTTTCCTTGACTCGTGGCTCCTCTCGCATCACTCCCAATTCTTCTTGCTTCTGTCGTCAGATCTCCTACTCTTCTCTCTAATCTCCTGCCTCCCTCTTAGAAGGACCCATTTGATTACACTGGGCCCATCTAGGTAATCCAGGATGATCTTCCCATTTTAAGATCCTTAACCACACCTTCAAAGTTCTTTTTGCAATATAAGACAACATATTCACAAGTTTTGGAGATTAAGGTACAGATACCTTTGGAGGATATTATTCAGCCTACCACAGGGAGCAAGCTAAGACTGGCCTTTCTGTATGAAATGCAAACTAAGATATGCCTTCTACTTGCATAAAGGTGGGATTGGTCATTGTGTTCATATTTCCACTAGGACTTAAAATACAGGTTCCTCAGGGCTCTGGATTGTTTTGAAAACAACTATGTTATTGGAACCAGAACAGAAGGTGTTTCAAAGATGAGAAAGAGGGTTTAGAGTTAAGGCAAATACTATTCACTTAAATCTGTTTCAAAATCTGTTATTTTCCCAGAGAGACTTAATTAGGATGCCAAATCATTCATCAAAATGAAAAAAAGAAATATACTGTACATTGAAAAACAGTGTATTTACTTTTCACCTGCACTAGCTAAAGACTGTCAAGACATGAAAAGCATACATTTATGGAACAATGTTTTAAATAGCCTCCCACTGCTGAGCATTCATGTGTTAATTTAAGCAATATCTGATATATTTACAGAAAAATGTTTGTTGACCTTTAGTCCCTGCTACAAAATACAGGAAGTGGAAATGTGAAGATATTTTCATTCACTCATGGTCACTAATATGAAAGGCAATGTATTTTATTAAAAACTAATAATTAGGCTTCATAGTAGAAAGAAAACAGAATTTAAAGATAAAATTTAAAATACACACACAAACAAAATTTTAAAATCTCATCTAATGTCCTAGGAAGGAGGATACATTAAAGTCTGAATATAGTCTAGAATCTAGAATCAGATCTTCACAATGTGACTCACTAGCCGGGTGATCTTGGACAAGTTGCTTCAACTCTGTAAACTGATTTTCCTGTCTATAAAATGGGGATAAGATATGTCCCACCTCTTACATTAGTTGTGAGGATTAAATGAGATTACAGAATGTTAAATTTATGCAGGGCTTAGCCATAGGGTAAAGCTTACAATAAATACGTGCTACTACTCATCATTTACTCTTTTCACATTTTAAGATTTTAAATAAATTATCTTCCCTATTTCCTTCACAGATCACTGAGTACTTGAAACACAGAAGCCAGAATGATTATTTTTGTAAAATGTTAAGTCCTCTGAGGTCTCTCCTCTGGTTTTTAACTCATGCTAAGTGAAAGCAGAAGTCCCTACCATGGCCTAGAAGTTTCAGCAGTCCTTCTCTGACAACATTTACACCTCCTCCCATCCAGTCCATTCCCAGGTCGCCTTTCCTGCTGTTCCCTGGGAATGCCCATGTCTTCCTGCCTTGCTTGGGGCATTTATCCTTGCTCTTTTCTCTGTCTGGAATATTTTAACCCCAGGAATTTGCTAGCTCCCTCCCTCTTTCAAATCTTGAGCAAGGAGGCCTTCCCTGATCACCCTGGATAAACAGCTCTTTATCCCATACAGCATTCCCAATCACTTTCTGCTTGATTTTTCTCCAAAGCACTTACTTCCTAATATATGTTATAAATTACCTGTTTATCTTATCTCTTATTTGTCTTTCCCATCCATACGTAAACTCTGAGAAATCAGGAAATTTTGTTCGCTGTTCCACCTCCTTTGTCTAGAACAATGCCGCAGAGATATAAGATATTCTGGTACACTTATTTAAATTGATGCCTTCACTTCTTTTCTATTGAGAGAGAACTAGACCAGGCCCACTGATTCACTGCAAACTTTTTCTACCACCATCTGAATGGCATGCTCCCCTCTATCATTCACCACTATCAGAAACAGGTAGTTTGTGGGGCTTCCCTTCCAACAATTTTTACATATACCTACCTTACATACTTTATCTCTCAATTCTCACAGAGCAAGACCAAAAAGGACTGGAATGTCTTCTCTAATGGGAAAAGCTCCAAATTGCTTACTGTAATTTGATAAAATTTTTTGCACCCTTGTAATAGTCATCTCTTGCTATTGATGTTTTACTCTGCTAATCACACATTATGCCACTTAATGCTCAAAATAGCTCTGTTGCATATATACTACAATCCCTGTTTTACAGATAAGGAAAGAGTCTCAGAGAGTTTAAGGAATCTGACACATAGTTGGTAAGTCCCATGAGGAATGATTTGAGCTTAGAGAGGGCTCTCTCCAAAGCCTATATTTTCGGCACTCTGCTATATTGCCTCTTCAACTAGAAGATCTGACATCATTTTCAGAGAGTCTTAAAGTCTAAAACCACATTCTTTTCTCGAATCCTTAGAGACAAATTAGTATTTGAAGTATACGTGAAAGTATTTCTACTCTGTACAATTGCCAATAAAGACAAGTGCTTTCTTTTCATGTTTTTTATAATATGTGCAAACTCCAAATATAGCTTTGCAGCAAAACATCCTCTGTATCATTGTAGAAAGCAGTCATCACTTCTGCTGATAAAGGGATTGCATAAGAATAATCAGGATATCCATTTAAGATTTAAGTTGGATTGAAGCAGAAACTGATTTATAAAATTGACTAAGTAATAGAGTCAACTGGCAGTGAGACACTTTCGAAATAATACAGACAAAATAGAAAACAAAAGAAGCAGGAAAAAGCAACCACTTGAGTCAACACAGATTCTCTGTACTAAGAAAGAAATTTAAATAAAAATGGAGAAAAAAAATCCCATGTGAGAAAAAAAAGTGTTCTGGATGAGTAATATCAGATCATATATAATGCTCTCAGAGTTAGAGTCAAATTGCCGTCAATGGATTCTAGAGGGGCTCATTTTCCTGACAAATCAACGTGCGTATTGCATTTTCCTAAAGAAAAAATGCTCAATCTGAAAGAGGATCACTTGGAGCCCGGCCAACGAGGTTATCAGTTTACAGGAGCACAGCCTATGCTTTATTCTTGCATTTTTATTGAGATCAGTATTTTAGCCTCAGAAATATTTTCCAAAATTTATTCCCACTACTTTCTTTTTCAGTTTTCTGAAAAGTATCAGAGCTCAACTTCTCCACTTTTACAATATGCTCTTCAGTTTAGCAAATTATTTTTAACAATTACATCTAAAAAGTTGCAAAGTAATCATAACAGAAAAATACCATCATGTTGAGTTGAATGCGTTGCATAAATAATTTCCAACAATCTCTGAGGATATTTTGTTCCTAGAGACTCATGTCATTCTCCTATTTAAAAAAAAAAAAATTATGCCTAAAATATATCCCTAATATTTTCCCAATTATAGTTTTCTTGAGGATAGTAATCATATGCCTAACTAGTGTGGGGGAGGGTAAAATTTCCCCCTTCCCCCTTGGTTCTTATGGCAGGTGGAATAATTAAAATAACATAAGGCAGTTTACCAGAAGAAGATCGAACAAAGTTTAATAAATGCACAAAGGGAATTCACAGACGCGTGAAGAATTCCAAAGATAGTCAGGCAAAATGAGGTATATACGTTATTCCGGACTAAACAAAAGGGGGCAGGTGTCTTGGCCTTCAAAAGGAAAGGAGGGAATTGACAGGAAGATGAAAAGAGCTAATGTTTGGTAAACAAAGGTTTGTTGGGCCATCTACAGACAATGGGACGTGAGAGGACTTTGATCAAACAAGCCTTGCTAGATTCCTCCTTGTCTACCATACTTCCTTCATATTATACTATAATTATCTATGGCAATAGCTCCTTCCTGGAACAGGCCTTCTATCTTAAATTCTTTTAGGCAGTTAGTAGGAAGGTCAAAGCTTCTTCCCGAGTCTTTTTTTTTTTTTAATTTTTTTCTGCAGAGGAAGATTTTCCCTGAGCTAACATCTGTGCCCATCTTCCTCTATTTTGTATGTGGGTCGCAACCACAGCATGGCTGATGAGTGGTGTAGGTCTGCACCCAGGATCCAAACTTGTAAACCTGGGCTACTGAAGCAGAGCAAGCCAAACTTAACCACTGTGCCACCAGGCCGGCTCCTTGAGGTTTTTGTTCCTAAAAATAAGGAGCCCAAAATAATCTTCAATCCAAAAAGACATATTTTGGTGTGGCAAATTCTGCCCCCCTACACTGACAAATCACTTTATTGTGTACTTCATATTGCACTTGGTGCATGATAACTGTTTTAATTGACTAAATTGCAATATACAAATATAATATTTGAAAACTAAGGTAACAATTAGACTTTAATCAAAAGTCACAAAATCTAATATGAAAGACAATCTATTTCCTCATTATCTAAGGTGAATATTCAGAAGCGTTGACCTTTTGCCCCGCTTCACCTGCAATTGATACAGGCACCAGTGGCTGCATGCTATAGTAGAATCAATATACCAATCTTACTTCACTCTAATTGCTCCATGTCGTAGCCCAGGGAGATGTTGAAGCAAGTTTCAGCTTCAGCTAATGTCATTATCTTCCATTCCCTTAGAATTGGTGCCTGTTTCAACATGTTGGAGAACCTTGACCCAACTATTTCTGAAAAGCTCTGTTATGGAGGAGGAGATTTTTGGTAGCCCTTGGCACAGTGAGAAAAGACATTCAAGCCGCTGTGGATAAGGGGTGGAAATTCTTAAAGGATCAACTAAATTCAACTAGAATCTGAAATTTTACTACCAGCCATGGATTTTATTTTATTATTACATTTATTTTGACGAGAACCAGGTGGCCAAAACCAAAAATGTGTTCATTAGAAACCCAGTCTCGAGGCATATCTTTGTGTCGTAAAAATAGGCACCTCCTAAAGACAACGAACAAATGAAAATAGTTGACCAACGAATGTGAAGCATCACAACATTGACAGGATGATCTATTCTGATCTTCAGATACTACAGTGAGGCTTGGATTCACAAATAATTCCAGCTGTAACTGTTCATTTACTCTCTTGACATTGGTGATATCACCACCAACAATGACTTCATCTTGATTAAACTTACGTCCATTTTAATTTGAAGACCATCTCATTAAGATGATCCTAATTGCTAGCTTTTTGGAGATTAACTTTTCAGAGACTAACTTTTTGCTGTGTTCACTTAAATGCTTGGCATTTATTTGTCCATTTAATCCTCATAACAAGAGCATTAGAACTTAGGTCAAGGGGTTATCATGAGGTCTAATGAGTTGATATATGTTTAGTTCCCAGCTAATGATAAGAATTCAAAAAATGCCAAGCATTTGGTAAGTAGAATTATCATCTACGTTTTACAGTTAGAGAGAGCCCTTAAAGTATAGAGCTGCCAGTATCCATGCTTTAGTCCGAGATTCTGTGTTTAGTGTGAAATTAGAAATCACGTGCATGAGAGGACACACATGTCTTTAATGTCTGATTCTCATCCCATCCAATTCTAGTCTCTGTTCTCATGCCTTACCAGCCTCCATTTCATTCTCTCTCTGATAGAACGTTTCCTTGCTTCAGAGTGACCTTTGAGCTCCTGTGCAAGCTGTTTCTTACTTCTGAAACAACTTCCAAGAAAGTATATTGCATCTTATGTCCAATTGTTTGTTTCAAGGTCTACCTATTTTCTGAGGCTTTCTAGGGTTTACCCTCCATCTCTTTTCAATCTCTAACTTACCTATATAATCCCTGACCTCTTAATATTCTTCATTTTTTTCCTTGTGTTGAGAAGTATGCTTAGAAACACATCTTTTATTCTCTTTATTGGATTCTTAGGAAGTAGCAACTTTATCCGAAGTCTCATTGTTATTCTCTACAAAGCCCCAACTTATTATAAATTGTAAGTTTCTAAGGATGCCTGTATCAAGAAGCTGCATCTTTGGCCAACATGCTCCAAAGAATGATACTCTTATCAACAAACTTATTTTAAAAGTTTGATTACAATATTCAAATTCCTAAATATACTAAATATTGCACAATTGTGAAGCATAGTCTCAAGATTCAAACACTTCTTTTTCCTCCAATTCACAGGTCTGAAGTTCAAAAGCAAACGCATACCCTCTATCCGCTTAGAAATTGTATGCTGTGTGTCTAATAACTGAAATAGAGTGTACAACTACACAAGGAGTGCACAGTGTTCAAATAATAAATCACCTTGGGTATTTAGAAAATATTGTGCCATGAATCAAAACCGTTATTAGAATCATAAGATATTTTACTTATGTTACATCAGAATGACTGTGAAATATTACACAGATTTTCAATATGCAGCTATGTAAAATTTTCCTGATACTAGATTTACATTTGATACATGTTTCTGTGGCAGCCTCACATCCTAGAAGGATTCTTACACTAGAAAGTGAGTGTGATAGATTAAGAATAGCCTTCACTGCCGATTCTACACCATACTAATGTGACATTAGGCAAATAATTTATCTTGTCTCCATCTCAATTTTCTCATCTACAAAATGGGTGGGTTGACACAATCCTGACTTGTTTCTAAATTCCATCAAAAATCCCTAAATATTACATTTAATTTTCAAAAGATTGGTAAAATATTATTTATAAGAATAATTTACTTTAGTTACCATATTGTCTATTCAATATCTATGGTGTTCATACTTCATGATTGAAAATTTATGTAACAGTGCTACATTCCTGATAAAATTATATCATAAGCTATGCTGCTCTAAGCAGTTTTGTAATTTATCCTACTCAGAATGTTTCTATGTATAATAAATATTCCTTGATCTTTATAGAAAAATAATGTCTATATTAAGAAAACTTTAGGGAGAAAACTGATAATGTATAAATGATGCACATAACTCTTCAAGTGTGTGCTTTTTAAAAATTAACTATTTCTTTAAAGTAATTACAAAAATTTAATATATTTCAGAGGCATGAGTGTTTTGTTTCATTATTAGGAAGCAAATTTTCCTGCCAAATTCTCTCTCTCTCTTTTGCTCTGGGTTTCTATTTTCTACTCTCAACTTAGAAATGCTGTGTGAACTAGGAGACATATCAGAAAGCAAACACAAATATATCATAGTAAATCACACCCATTTTCTAAGCATGGACGTTAGATGTTTCTTTAATATGGTCTCTGCTCAGATCAACTCTGCTTATCGATCGTTTCAGAAAACACATTCAGACAGGAGAGACATTCAAACTGAAGTCCAGGATGCCAGGGGGGGAGTAATAATTTATTATAAATAACTCATTTCAGATAATACCAGAGATTTATTCAACCAGATGCTCCTGGGTTCTGATGTCCTCCAGCTGTGCGAGAATGCCGACATGATATCTGCCTCTGCAGTGGCTGTCAGAAACAAGAGCTTTTAAATGTTGTTTTTTCCAAATGGATTTTGGTAATGAAAGGGAAAATATCAAGGACAGTGGAAATCACATTATTTTTTTGCTTTTCCCTTCTAACCACTTTAAAACAGATTCAGAAGTTGTTTTGTTAAGGAATTTGCCAGCAACACACAAATAACTCCATTTTCAAAGTAAAATGAACATGGATGGCATAACTATAAATACATCAGCTACCTTTCTGGATTTGTCCTGGTTTATCTCATCACTAAGTTTTTGCTTGATGTAAGTTTGATGATTCCTATTTAGGATACTTATTATATTGAAGGAAAACACGATTTAAAAGGGAAAGCCGGAGCAGAGATCCGACTTACGGAGTATCAAAAGAAAACCTCCATTTGGCTCTACTGTTTTTCTTTTCAGGGTATTGATCTTTATTGTTTACTTGTAGACTTTTAGAGCTAGAAAGAAAATGACAGAATTATCTAACTAACTTTCTCATTTTAACATGAAGGAATTTTTGTTTCATTAATGAAATGCAAATATCATTGCTGCACTACAATAATTCAATATTTTCTACCACGAATGCTCCTGATCCTCTCTCTAATATTGCTGTTTATTCCAAAGAACATTCTTTTCAGCAAAGTAAACCTTAAAAGTGCATAGCAATTGGAAACCTCATTTCTGAATATATTTGCGAGTAACACTGCCCAACTTTGAAACCCTAGACTTGGGAACACATGTGCGAGTTTTTTTTTTACAGTTACCCACTGACCTTAGGATAGGTCACACCTCATCAAACTGGTGATATTATGTGCTGTTCAGTGTGAGGCCTGCCGAATCCATTAGAAAAGACATAAACTGAAATATGGGCTGTGTCTTGTTAGAATTAAAAATCAGATGTTATGTCTGTTTTTCAGTTTGATATGTACCTTTGATCTTCAGCTGTCAAAGCAACTTTGGGTGTTATGTTTTTTGTGGTTTAAAAAGTATTTACAGGTGTGAGACTTCAATTATTTTAAGTGAAGAGATTATTTCCTCACAATTTAAATAATCTAATAAATAAATTATTTTGTTTATAAACTATACTTTATTGTTACACTGGGATATTACATCATAAAATACCAAAACAGAAGTCTAGTCTTTTATGATCCAATGTTTAAAAAATATATACATGTACATATATTTTATTTATATATATCCACCCACATTTGAATATATATTAATTATGTCATACAACTAAAAATTAATACATTGCGTGTAATTATTTTTATTCAAAGTTTGTAAACTAAACACAAAGTTTGACAATTTGTTGGCTTACAAACCACACACAGGCATATACAGTCATCAGAAATGGAGAAGTTTTTTTCTCCTTTTTTTCTGATGTTAATTCTGTGGAATTCATTTAGAATATCAAAGTAAAGTTTGGAGAGAAAAGGGAACCAAGAACTACCAGCGTCTGTGATCACTGTCTCTATTGGATGGAAAAAAGTTTTAATAGAAATTATGGGAAAATACCATTGTCAGTATTATAACAAACAGGCAGGTAAGAGTAGGGAAAAGAAAGTATGACATAAGCTAATACGGTGTTGAAATAAATCTTTATCTTGCATTTTATTCCACTGGATTTATTCAAGGCTATCCAGGAATATGTCTTTATTGGCCTTCTTAATTTTTTCTCCCAGTAAAAACTGTCTTCAAACATATTATTTGCTAAAATCTGCATTGCTCCAAAGCAAACGATTTTTAGAAAACCACATTCAACTTAATGGGAATAATTAGAACCAGGAAGCTTCCCAGAAATTTTTAGAAAATCCATTTAAATAATTGTGAATTTTTAAAATAAGAACTTATGCTATGCACAGATTATTGGGTCAATATTTATATTTAAATAGAGAGAAATATAATCATAAAACACAAACACAATTATGCTTGGCTATAGCATTTTACATTTTCCAAAATGTTTTAATGCACTCTACCTTACTCAGTTGTCACAACAACCCTATATCATAGGTAAGTTAGTTATTATTATACACCTTAAGCATCCCCTGTACTCTAATTTATCTCCCTGCTTTCATCCAGCATTGCCTTTTGTTCTCTTCCTATTAAAATAAAAGAAAAAAGCCCGAACTTAACCTGGTAGGGGAGTCATAAAGAATTCAAGCATCTGTGTCCCAAATCGTAGTTGAAGTATTAGCAATCTAACCTTGATCCCTATTTTAAATATCTGAACTCTAGTTTGTCCAGTTGCAAGGAAAGACCATTCACTGTTGGTAGGGACATGATATTATTTTTGTTAAAATGCCTGAAAAAAATAGACACACTTTATATGCACATCATATATGCAGCACACATCTGCAAATATGTATATATGACATCATTATTTAAATTACAAATTCAAAAGTGCAAAATAAGCAGTAGCAGAATTCAGCGTGATGAAGAACATTTTATCCCCAGACTTGGAGAGATGCCTTTTTGACTTTGGTATTCTACCCATAACGTGGCAGAATGAAGAAACGAGAATTTTCATCTGAGGTTCCTCAGGTGCTGGCCTCATTTAAAATTACAAGCATTGGGGCCGGCCCGGTGGCATAAGCGGTTAAGTGCGTGTGCTCCGCTGCTGCGGCCCGGGGTTCGAGGGTTAGGATCCAGGAGCGCACCCAATGCACCACTTGTGGAGCCATGCTGTGGCATCGTCCCATATAAAGTGGAGGAAGATGGGCGCGGATGTTAGCTCAGGGCCAGTCTTCTTCAGCAAAAAAAAAAGGAGGATTGGTATCAGATGTTAGCTCAGGGCTGATCTTCCTCACAAAAATTAGAAAAGAAAAAGAAAAAAGAAAATTACAAGCATTATCATTTCAGTAAGTGCTGAATAAAATTGCCAGCAGTCCAAAAGTGACTTCAAGATTTGTCTTTATCTAGATGACTAAAAATGAAATGAATATAAAGATGTGCAATATACAAACAATATTGGCCAATATCATTCTAAAGGCATTACTGATGGTAGTCAAGTGAGCAAGGAGACTCTCCAAGGCATCCTGGTCCCAGTTATCCAGAGATTTCTTACGTTAATCATGTGCCTGTGTTTCCTGGCCAACAAAAGACGGGGACTCAAATATTTGTATTATATAAGTGATCTCACCCCCAAGTATCAAGCGTTACCTATTGGTTTACCTGAGGGCTGAGATGCCATCTGGAGGAAAAATGAAACTTACAACTTTGTCTTTCTAAATATCTGCTAAAACCTCTGGAACTGGGAGAGGATGAGCAAAAGGATCCAATATTTACGGATGCTAATACCCTGGGAGAGTATATTTTATAAAGGCTGAAGGAGATAGCACAGGATGGTGAATTCCATAAGAGGACCTGAGCATCACAGGAGAACCCGTCCACATCCAGCCATACAGGAAGCACTTTGTGCGCTCCAGGATAAAAGGGTCGAGAAGCAGAGATGGGTTTACCACGTTTCAAGGACCCTCAATGTGCTAAGAGGGCCTAACAAAGTGTTTGTGTGGTTATGAATTTTTGGAAATTTAGCAAACATAAAATATTTTAACCCCGACCACTAAAGACTAACAACTCTTTCCATCCCAGTCTCTGCTCTGGAATTGGAGTGGTTGCAGGCATGTTTGGGATCTTCATCACCTCTGTAGTAAAGTAGAAGCTGAGTCAGGGACACATTCATATTGAGTTTAATGAGGAATATTTCTGTGGTTCTCAGTCATTTATATGTGTCGTTAGCTCATTGCCAGCTGGGAGAGGCTTCCAGGAACACCTACTGCTTAGACACACCCAGCTTCACGACACAAACATACAGGTCCAGAGGTCAGATCCCAATGTGAGCCAATTCTACAGCACCTGGAACCAGAGCATGTGGGAAGAGAAGGAGCGAGATGTGAAATGTACTGAGCCAGAAGCTAGACTGTGGAAAATGTTTCCAGTCATTAGATAAGTTAAAATTTCAAGGGGAGAATTTGATTCACATTGACATCTAGTCAAAAAGAACAGACTCCTGTCAAGAATATGCTTGATAAATAAGTGTACCCAGTTATAAATGCACTACAGCAATTTTTTTAAATTTTACAATCCTAAAAATTGACATAATGGTATCAACAGTAAGTGGTGAAATACGCGTAAAAACAAATTTTAATCAACCATCCCAGAGGAAGGACTAAATTATCTTTCTATACTTAAAGAAAATATTATAAAATCTTTCTTATATGAAGTGTTCAAATAGTATTCAGCCCAAAAGTAGAGGGAAAAAGTATCCTAGTGTTGTGGGGATTTTGTGATGTCCTCAGCATTAGTTAACTTTTTAAAATATGTTGTGGTTTTCTAACTCTATATCAATAGTTTCTTTCACACCTAAATTTGTATTCATACTTTCGTATTCTTTTCTTAAAGAGTTTCTACAAAATTGTATAAGCTTTAGGCTTCACAAAACCCATATCTTCCCCTAAGTAGTGTGTTAATAATAATTTTCTCTCATTTATACCTGAATCAGGATGCTGAATAAGACTCTTCCAATAGTTTGAGATTGCTACTAAAGCCCCAAAGTTGAGGAAGATCAGTACTAAATATCAAACACACTCTAGAGAATGTCAACAGACACATTTCCATGTTCTGTCTGCTATCCCAACCATCACACACCCTTCCAGCCTTATATAAAAGCAGGCTAAAAAATTCAGAGAGAATGTGTAAGAATCAAGTCATTAGCCTAAGGAGAGAATGTTATACGCTCTTCTCCCCTGCAGGTCCACCCTCCAACTCTTCTCTACCCTTCTCTGCCCCAAGAGGCTGACCTGTAATGGGCTGCATCAATGTGTGCTCATGTTCTCTGGCTGTCCTTGGAGATATCCTGGGAATACGGACAGAAGATGGGAGAGAGGAAGGAGAGCTACAGTGTTACCAAGAGCTGGCTGTATCCATAAGGTGAAGGACACAACTCCTGTTGGATGACCTTGTACACTCAGCTCTGTTTCCAGCTCCAGTAACCACTTTCTCCCTCGTTCTCCAGTCTTAGAGGTAGTGACTGCAAGAGTTCAAGGGTATTGAATTCTCCTCTTTGCTTTTCCTATATCTTTCCCACACTTTTTTGAATAGAATTTTTTCAATGAGTAAATAAAATTTATTGTTTTACTTTGATCACTTTAAACAAGTTAGATTTTCACTTTCTCACCCATAGGCTTTCCCAGGTGAGTTTTTTTTTTTCCAATTTTTGTGTGTGTGGGGGAAAATGCACAACATTGACAATCTTAACTACTTTTAAGTGTACATTTCAGTGGTATAAGTACATTCACATTGTACAACCATCACCACCATCCATCTCCAGAACTCTTTGGATCTTGCAAAATTGAAACTCTACACTCATTATACAATAATTCCTCATTCCCCCTCCCCCCAGTCCCTGGCAACCACCATTCTACTTTCTGTCTCTAAAAAGACAACCCACAGAATGGGAGAAAATCTTTATAAATCATATATCTTTTCAGGGATTAATATCCAGAATATATGAGAACTACAAAAACTCACTCACAAAAAGCACAGACAATCCAAATAAAAAAAACAGCAAAAGGCTTGAATAGACATTTCTCCAAAGAAGATATACAAATGACCAACAAGCACGTGAAAAGATGTTCAACATCACTCATCATTAGGGAAATGCAAATCAAAGTCACAATGAGATACCACCTCACAGCCTATAAGGATGGCTACTATTAAAGAAAACAATAGTAACAAGTACAGGTGACAATGTGAAGAAACTGGAACCCTTTTGCACTGTTGTAAAATGTTGTAGCCACTGTGGAAAACAGTATGGCAATTCCTGAAAAAATAAAAATACAATTACCATATGATTTACCAATTCCACTTCTAAGTATATACCCAAGAGAATTGAAAGCAGGGTCTTGAAGAGATATTTGTATACCCATGTTCATAATAGCATTGTTCACAATAGCTAAAACATAGAAGCAACCCATATCCATCAAACAGATGAATGGATAAACAAAATGTAGTAAATACATACATCGGAATAGCATTCAGTCTTAAATTGGAAGTAAATAGTCCCGTTTTTAAAATATTTTAACTCTCTCCTCGTTTGACCCATTTCAAATGTGATATCTATTTCTCATTGTCACTTAAACTAATTCGTCTACTAGAATCATGTGGGTGGTGGTGGTGTGTGGAGTGTCTTAAAAAAAAAACGCTCATAGAGATTAGGTGTGATCCAAAAGGGGAAACAGACTTTCAAATAAGTCTGGACTTCTCCAAATAAGTTTGGAATTCTGCTTATTCAGTGCACTTGCTGATCTTCCCTCATTGCAGTGGGGCCTCCTGCCAGAGGTAGGAGCTGAAGGGACTCAGAAGAGGTCACACAGGAACACATTCCTTGGGTCAGGGAGTTGAGCACTGGGAGGTCACCTGCAGAGCCTCCTAAAAGTACACATGTATCCCCATGAAAGAACCCCCATTTGAGCTCCTGCCACCCAGAGCAGCAAAGCAGAACCCTGAGAATCAATCAAGAGGGAATTGCTTATTATCATGTGCTCAGTTAAACAAAAGATATTTTTCTCTTTCTTTTCCCTTTTTCCAAGCTCCAACACCCTGGAGGATCCAGAGGCTATAAGAGTAGGGTTACCAGATAAAATACAGGATGCTCAGTTAAATTTGAATTTCAGATCAGCAGCAACAACAACAAGAAATTAGTCTAAGTATGTACTATGCAAGATTTAGAATATACTTACACTAAAAATAATTTGTTTATCTGAAATTCAAATTTAACTGGGCATCTTACTTTTTGGTTTTGTCTTTTTTTGTTGTTGTTGCTAAATCTGACAACCTAATCTAAGAAAGAGATAATGTCTCAGGATTAGAGCTTCCGCCACCCCTACCCACACACACAGTTTTAGGCTGATCAGTGAAGGGAAAGGAGAAGAGAGAATTTTAGACCAGAAGTGAAATTGAAATTCTAAACTATTCTACATCAGACTGGACTTTTTTTCATGAAAAAGGGACAGGAATGTCCTACAATCTGTCATAAATCTCTTTAAGGGTGACAAGGAGAAAAAGTAAAACAGGTTCATGTTTTTGTGCCCCACCAATTTCAGATTTGTTCAATAAGAGAATTAAATATCCTGAGCTTGATAAAATGTCCAAATACAACCCTAGATTGTCATTAATTCTAATGTGAAGCATTTCTGTCTACACACAGACTAGCTACTACCATCCCCAGAGATAGATGCGCTGAGGTTTTGGAATAATGACCATGACATTCTTTGAGGACACGTGCAAGAGCTTTGATATAGGTTCTCAGAGATCAGTGCAAGCTTGGGAAATACCAGAGAGCTGAGACAGTGATGAAAATGAGGACTCTCCAGCCTCTTAGTTAAAGCCACTGTGCAGACATAAAGGGCTTGGCTGGAGGTTCAAGTGGAATAGCATGAACACAGCCTTGATAGAGCTTGCTGAGGATGCTGATTTTTCTGCAGTCTCCAGGGAACTCCTGTGAAAAAGGAATGTGTAGAAATTGATACGTAAACACTACCTCAGGCACTCAATTTTTTTTCAAAAGCCTGAACCTCTTCCTAATGAAAGGAGGAAAAAACTGTGTAAGAACGGCCCAAGTCTTACGACCTGACACCCCTCCCTAAAGTGTTGGGGCATGCCATCAGAGAAACAGGCTCATCTTACAGAACGGACAGAGGAGTGTGATATCCAGCCTCTTGTGGTAACCAGGAAGACGTAAAAACACAAGTAATTCTGGGCCTGTCCCAGGGGAAGAAACTTTGGAACCCCAGTTAGAATAGGTTGTTGAGATGCGAGCTTACTGTTCTCCTGAAGTTAATGCAGCTAATTTGGGAAAAGGAGGAGAGGAAGGTCAAAGTCCCTGGAGAGGAAGGTCAAAGTCCCTGAAGATAGAAAGGAGAAGACAAAAATTGTTTACAGTCACAAAGATCCCTAGCAGGGCTTTAAGTGGAACAGATGACTACTCCTTGGAACATTGTACAGTGATGACTTCAAAGGCTTGAGACTCAGTAAATCAGACAGGCAGACTCTGCTTCCTTGATTGAGTACTCAGGAGTCAGATGCCAACTTGGTAGATCTTCTTCTCATGAACTGATAGGATTCTACCTGAAAGTGAAAAATAATAGTGAAGGCCTAACTTGTAGAGATCAATTGTCCTGCATAAGGTTGTCATAGAAGCCCTTTCTGAGAGTGCAGCCTTTAAGATAACGAGTCAGCCTTGCAAACAGCAAAAGCGAAGAGCAGCTCAGACTGATAGAACAGTGTGGTAAGGCTTCAAGGTGAAAGGAGCTTGGCATGTTTGAGGTACTGAATAGAAATCCATTTAGCTGGAGCAGAGTGAGAGAGAACATGGCTCAAGGGAGTTAGGGAGGTGAGTTATAAGTTGAAAAGAAAATGAATAAATGAGTGAGTAAATGTGTGATTACTATGAAAGATGTTTGCATTCCACTTATCAGCTAGATTTGTGAAGAAAGGATCCTCTGAGTACAAAGTGAGTAGTGGCTGTTTTACACAGGAAAGAAAAGCAAAATGAATTCCTAGAACCCACAGAAAGAATTTAAAGTCTTGAGGAAAGACAACATGTGAGAGATAGATATGGGGCTTCATGGTAAGAATTTCCAAGAAAGCTGATGAAACAGAGATTTCCCACCCTCCCCTCCATGACCCCCACATTGGGAAAGCACCAGTGCAAAGAAAAGCTCTTTCGTTTCTTGCCATGAAACTACAAGACCTTCACTCAAAACAGGTAGTAAGGGATAACCTGGGTGCTTAGGATTTTCTTACTTGGCAAAGACCACCTCCTAGATGACTGGTTTTTGAGAAGATGGTAGTCATTCCCACTGACCATTAGTAAATATGATAGAGTCAATAGTGAGAAGAATTATTTAGGTAACTATGACCGTAGCTGTCAATTCCTTGAGACTAAGTAGAATTTAGTCTTCAAGAAAAGAGCTCTTTAAATCATAAAATTTTGGAGCTGGAAGATAACTTGAAGCACATGTCATCAATCTCTCTATTTTGCAAATTAGGAGAGACAAAGTAAGTGATTTAAGGACAGCTATAACAGGTTCAACAACTACTAGTTTAGTGCACATTCTCCCTTGTTCTTCCTTTCACCCCCAAGTTTAGTATAAACAAGACTCCTAAGACCTCTGAAGAGTGTAAATCATGTCCAAGTGCAGCCTTCCCATTCATGAATTAAATGAATGGAATGGAAGTTTTCATCTATTTATTTCTTGCAAGAGAGAAATTTGGGAGGCTTAACATCTTCTTTGAGAGTACATAGTTAATTTGTAGATGTATCGACTTCTAAATCACACTTGTGATGTTGCCTGAGGAACCAGGCTAGAACTTGCTGTGGAAGTAACCAGTGATCAAAGAAGATAAGTAAGACTCTGGACTCAGACTTAGGTCTGTAACAATTCTTTGCCAGCAAAATGCACTTCAGAAAAAGTAATTATTAATTTTGAATTAAATGATCCTTTTATATCAATGACAAACATATTCACTTCTTAAGTATAAATAGTAAAAGAAAAGATGTATCTTTATAATACAAATTGTTAAAAAAGGGGCAAAAATTTAGGAATAATTCAGGAATAATTACTAAAATGAATAATTCTAGAGTTTGGAACTATATAAATTTTTGGATGTCAAAATTTCAAACCAAATTTTATAAATCCTATATCTCAAAGTATTTTTAATATCTTTGTAAATAATAAGTTCTTATTTTTATTCCACAATCAGGAACACACTTTTCTCCATTGAAGGCGAAATTTAAAAAAATAATATACGCACTGCTGATTTAGAGTGTGATCTTCTTAAAAAATTTATCATCTCTAATTCTTCCTAATCCATTTCAATCTATATTTCCTTATGCTAAAAAATGATGTGGTAGGCAGAATAATGGCCCCCCAAGAGATGTCTACGTCCTAATCCTCAGAAACAGTGAACGTGTTAATTTACATGGTAAAGGGGAATTCACTGTGAAAATGGAATTAAGGTTGTGAGTCAGCTGACCATAAAATAAGGAGATTATCCTGGATTATCCAGATAGGCCCAATTAATCACAAGCATACTTAAATGTGGAAGAGGCAGGCAGAGTAGTCAGTGTCAGAATTATACAATGTGAGAAAGACTTGAATGGCCATTGCTGGCTTTAAAGACGGAAAGGGGCTGGAGCCAAGTAATGTGGGCAACCTTTAGAAGCTGGAAAAGGCAAGAAAACACATTCTCTCCTAGAGCCTCCAGAAAGGAATGCAGCCCTGCCCTCATCTTGATTTTAGTCCAGTGAGACCCATTTTGGACTTTTGACCTCCAGAAGTCCAAATTATTAGACTGTGAGGTAATAAATTTGTATTGTTTTAAGCTACCAGGTATGATAATTTGTTACAGCAGTCATAGAAAACTAATATACATGACAAAGGAATATGAAAACACCCAGGTTTGCAAACAACATTAAATAAGTTGTAGTTAAGAAAAATAATTGAATTTGGAAATTAACTTCGCAACAATTTCATGCCACACTTTCCAAAAGGAAATCAACAAACAAATTCAGCTTCTAAAAAAGCATGAAAGAAGCAGTAATGTATGCACGGAACATAACATGGTCTAATGTTATTTTACCCTAGCCACATTCTCTATTCTTTGGAACAATTATTTCTTTCAAACTTCTGCATTGCTTATTACAAATTTAAAAATAAAATTAAGCTGTACCATTGTAGTTATTTAAGTATTCTAATCAATCACTCAGAATTTGTTGAGTTCTCTCTGCCCAGGTGTCCTCATAGAACTTACAGTCCATGTTGAGACTAATTGTTGTTTTTTAACATAAAAAGAGTGGTACAATAAAAGTAAGAATTGTATGAATAAATCAGATGAAGTGATTTGAGAAGATTCTAATAAATATTCATAGAAACGTTAATAAAATGATGTTTTTATTCAAGACTTTAAGCAATAAGATTAAGATTAGTCTGAATATTTGCAAGCTTTCAAAAACTAGAAATACAATAACTCTTTTAAGCATGTGATACAAATATGAGTGCTTATTTTTTAGAAAAATAGTCTTATCTATATCTGTATTATACATAATGAATGTCAATCATTATTAATAAAGAAATATGGCTCACAATTTGAATAGCCTTACTCTTATAAGAGAAAACTACCATACTCATTACATATTACAAAATCTCTGATTATCTGAGAATTTTCACCTTCACTTATGCTGTATTTATTCCTGGTATGCTTTATTAGAATTTACTTTCAAACTACAAAAGCAACATATGTTCATTTTAACATAGAGAATAACAATAAATATGATAAAGAAAAAAATGATAGATCTTGCCTTCTATCATTCTCCCCATTAAGATACCAATATTAATAGCTTGGCATATGTTCTTCCTAACTTTTCTCTGTGTTAATACAAACAATAATATATTCCTACGTATTAGAATGTGTTGTTTTTGTTGTTTTTACAAGTGTGGTCTTTTCTGTACAAATTAGTCTTTTTCTTGCCTTTATTTTCCTCTTACTAACATCTCATGGGTATCAGTATTGTCACTAGCTGCATAATATTCTATGGTTTGGATAGTAACTAAACTGTGATTTCTTCAACATTTCTCTATTAATGACTTTTAGATTGTTTCCATTTTTATTACAGGACACAATGCTGATTCATATTTTTATATATATTCTTACATATTTCTGGTTTATATCCTTAAGATAGATTCCCAAAAGTGTACTGCTATGTTCAATGAAATGTGTACTCTCAATTCTAGTAGATGCTGTCAGATTACATTCCAAAAGTTGTGGCAATTTAACTTACAAGAGCAATGCATGAAAACATCCATTTTCCTATCCTCTAAATAACTAGATGTTTCAATCTTCTAAAGCAACCTATGGGTGAAAATGGAATATCAATAATCTTTTGTTTGAATTTCTCTCAGATTAAGAATCTTTTCTTACATTTATTTTCCATTTGTACTTCTATTTCTGTGGATGGCCTGCTTCTGTCTTTTGTTCGGGTTTTGTACAGGGTAGTTTTTCCTTTCAGTTCCTTCTTAGCTGGTAGGAGCTTCTTTATATTTAGGGTTATTTACACTTATTCTACCATATGTGTTGCAAATATTTTCTCACACAATTTCTTTTGTGTGTGTGAGGAGGACTAGCCCTGAGCTAACATCCAGCAAATCCTCCTCCTCTTTTTTGCTGAGGAAGATTGGCCCTGGGCTAACATCCGTGCCCATCCTCCTCTACTTTATATGGGACGCTTCCACAGCATGGCTTGACAAGCGGTGCGTTGGTGCGCGCCCGCGATCCAAACCTGCAAACCCTGGGCCGCTGAAGCGAAGCACGTGCACTTTACCGCTGCGCCTCAGGCGGGCCCCTCACACAAATTTTTTATATTTTGATGTTTTATGGTGCCTTTTGCCACATAGAAAATTTTAATTTTTATATACTCAAATTTGTCATTTTCTACCTCTGAGGTACGATTATCATTTTTTCTTGAGAGGAAAATACCGATCAAGCACACTGCATTGGTTCTGCTGTTTTTTCATTCATTTCTTACTTCACTAAATTCAATATTAAAAATAACCTGAAATTTGCTAAGTACCAAATACTCTAGCATTATAGTTCACTGAACATTATTTTCAGAACATAGTAGTTACGTCTAAAAATTCCTAAATAATTTTAAAAATTGCATGCTTCTGTAGAATTTGAAATTAGAGAGTAGATTTTTATTTGATTGTTGATCATTGATATTTGCAGATGTAATAGTGGTATCACTGGCTAAATTGCTCCCTAGAACATTAAAAATATTCTGTCATTATCAATAAGAAATGTTGAACCTAAAAAGTAAGAGAAAATAAATAAATGTATGTGTCTGTGTGTTTGCCTGTAAATGAATAAATAAATGTAGACATAGATTACTTGTTTGGAAGCCAGGTAAATTGTGAGGCAGGGATAATACCATCTGAAACTTAATGTTGGAGAAAAATTCAGTTTAGTGTAAAATTTTGTCATATTCTGTGTTATCTGTATCTTCCTAAACCTATCTTGCCCTTTTATGGTGGTATAAAGTCAATAATAACTAAAGTGAACATTTTTTTCCATGAAAATCCAAAATAAGTGTAAAACATAAATCCCACAAGAAGACCCTCATTGTTAGCAAGGAGAAAAATTTACAAGCAAATTGATGGGAAGGTCCTCAGGATTATCACATTAATTCTGGCATGTGGGAGGTATAGAAACCATCCAGGTGCCAACCACCCTGACTAAATCAAGTGGCTAAGAGAGTTATTTGAAAATTTGAATGACATTATATGTGAGATATAAAAATGCCATAATTCCAAAAACTATTACATCATTCTACCTCATTCAATTGAATATTACCATTGAGTGATCAGATTTTTTTCTATTCAATAACCACTATCTGTTCCTTAATGAATAATAATCATACAAAAGAGTTGATAAGAAAGCAATGGAGAGCCAACCCTGATGGCCTAGAGCTTAAAGTTTGGCATGCTCCACTTCGGCAGCCCAGGTTTGTTTCCTAGGCACGGAACCACACCACTTGTCTGTTAGTAGCCATGTTGTGGTGGTGGCTCCCATAGAAAAACTAGAAGGACATACAACCAGAATATATGACTACGTACTGGGGCTTTGGGGAGGAAAAAAAAACAGAGAGAGAAAGAGGAAGAGTGACAACAAATGTTAGCTCATGGCAAATCTTTCTCAGCAAAAAAAAAAAAACAAAACAGAGGTTTAAAAAACAGAAAAAAAAGGAATGGATTATAAAATTATCCCTTAATTGTCAAAATAATTATAGCCAACACTTTTTGTACATAATAGAGCAGGAACCGTTTTCAGTGCTTTAAATGAATTTTTAATTTATCCTTCACAACAAACCTTGAAGTAAGAACATTTGTTATCCTCATTCCACTGATGAAGAAACTGAGGCCTAAATAGGTTAAATTACATACTAAGGTCACAACACTAGTAAGTTGCAGATGTGGGATTTAAATCAAGGAAATACGGATCTAGAGCCTATATTCTTCACCATTATACTACAGTGTCTTGTGTAAGTATACAATTAAAGTAAGAACATTACCCTTTTCCAAAATATAGTCAATGCTTAATTTAATAGCTTGTAATATCAATTGACTAGAATATTTTTCTTGGTATTAAAACATCAATGGGATATCTAAGTTTATAATAAAAGGATTCTGCTTTGTTTAAAGATATTTTTGTTACAAAAATGTTTTTACAGGTTCTGATTCCAGTAAAAGCAGATCAGGTAATTGGGGTCAACTCTTCCACTAAGAACAACTAGAAAATTTAGAATAAACATTTATTCTTTTAACCTGTTTCAAGAGCTCAAAGATCTTAACAAAGCAGTCATGAATTTCAGGGCTAATATCTGGAGAAAAAATGAAAACTTAGGCTGGCTAAGAAAGTTATTTATAAGTCTGACACCATTACATGAGAGATTTGGAATTAGCATTGTTCTGAAAAACCACTAAATCATTACACAATTGTATCCTATTCAGTTGAGCTGGATGTGAAAGGTGAATCTGGCATTTACACTATGTTTTCTCCTAGGGGAATCTACTGATTTCAGAATTCGCATCTATCAGGCCTAGAAGCTGAATAGAGCTGACCTCCTTGTGAGACAAAGGGGAAAAGTTTTCGAGTTGAAGGTCCTGGTAAATCTCTCATGTTTTTAGGTTGGGAACCTAAAGTCTACAGCTTAGAAGTAAGAGTAAATAGGAAATATACCAGCTCTCACAGGGGCTGAAGCTTACCTTCAAATGAAATAAATGTGTTAAGATCTTCTAGGATTGAGAGAATTCTTATCCACATGACAAAAGCCAAAACAAAGCTTCCCTGAGTAAACATAATTATACCTTAAGACTCAAATTGTTCCTACAAATTTTCACACTAATATCCAACACTCAATCACAAATAAAGAAGCACAGGAAGAAAAGGGTTAACTTGATCAAAAATAAGATAAACAATAATCAGTAGAAACAGATCTTCAGAGATCCAGACATGCAAAAGAGACTTTAAAATAAATGTGCTGCTTAAGTTCAAGAAACTAAGAGAAATGACTCAGAATTTTGGCAGAAAGCTAGATGCTAAAAAGATAACCATTAGAAACTCTAACTGAAGAGTACAATAACTAAAATGGAAAACACAGTAAACAGATTTAACAGCAAATTAGATATAAATGAAGAAAGAATTAGTAAACTACAAGACAAGTGAAAAGAAAATAAGCAACCTAAAGCATGGAAAGATGAATTAAATAGACAGAAGAGCATATAGAAGACATAAGGAATACAGCAAAAAAGTGTAATTGTCTGTTACATGTGTGATTGGAGAGGAGAGCAGTAATAGGACAGAAGTAATATTTGAAGAGAAAATAGCTGAGAATTGTTACAGTCATACATTTCTACAGTCTCCAACCATTATATTCATATATTAGGACATTGTAAAGCAATGAAAATGAATGAGTTCCAGTCAAACCAAAACCATATGGATTAATAATATTGAGGTGAGGAAGCCAAACACAAAAGAATACCTACCATATGATTTGTATATATAATATAAAGTTCAAAAACAGGTGAAATTATATTATAATGTCAGAAGTCAGAATAGTAGTTATCTTTTGGATAGAAGGAGAGACTATTGATTGGACAGTCACAGGGCAGGTTTCTGAGTGTTGACAGTGTTCTATTTCTTGACCTTGATGCTGGTTACTCAGGAATATTCACTTTATAACAATTCATATATGTTTTGCTTACTTTGTGTATATCTGTTACACTTCATATAAAAGTTTAAAAATAAAGCAAAAATAATCATTATAATATGCTTATGGTAGAGAAAAATATTAATTCCAAAAACAAAAAGAAATTTATTACTTGAATATGGCTTTTAAATTAAGAATTACATTTTAAGATTTACATTTTAAATATACAACTATTAGACTACAAATCATTCCAATTTTCTGTCTTTTTCATAATTTCTGTAATTTAAGACTCCCATGACGGAAAAAAGAGGTTTAATACACCTTACTTTAGCAAAAGAAACTTTGTGATGGTACTTATATAAATTTTCCTCTATTTTCTATTTTTCTGATTTCCAAAATGGTCAGATAGAATATATCAGTACTGAAAGCTGCATGTGAATGCCTTTACTTTTTCAGAATCATGCTTTTCTTCTATATACTAAGTAAGATATGCAGAAGGAACTTGCTAGCCACAATATTTATTCTTATTTGGATGTAAGGCAGCAAGTAACAGGAGGTGTCCATGTTAAATTATCTGATTAAGTTGACTGAGCAAATCTGATTGCTTGCTTGACACCGAATCATTGTTGTACAAATATCTTTGTGATGAGATCTGTGGCCTTAAATCATATTTTAATGAGACTTGGAGAAAGTATATATAATCATAAATAGTTGAAACTATTTAGTGATTTTAACAAGAAAACATCAGCATGCCAAACATAAAGCAAATGTGTGAAATTATCTTCTCATTTTTATGTACGAATGCTAAAATTGAGGGGTCATTTCATGGTTTAACAAATTCCTAGGAACAGGAAATCTAATCATTTATAATAGAAACTGTAAGTAACTGTTGATAATCTAAAAGATGACTGAGACTTGCCAAGAGAGATCTGAAAAGACATTTCTTCAACGAAGTGTAAGAGAAGCAGTAACTATCAACTTCAATAATAAATGAATGTTGAAATGTCAAGAAAAATGTTATGAGAACTGATCTATAAATCTCTGCATCCTTTTTAAAACTTCTTTTCATGTAGTTTTATCGTTTTAAAGAGGGCAACTTGCAAAAGAATAACAAAATTTAATGTACATCACTGTAAAATTTTTTCACATAAATAAATGCATGTATCAGCAGGTACATAGAGATCCATTTGTATCTCTATCATTACATTTATCACGTCATCCTAAAACTGTTTATTTAGTTATTCCACCATTGTACTGTAAGCACCCCAGGGGCAGGAACAATATCTTGTTTATATCCTCAGAATCTTACACAATATCATGCTCAATAAACACTTGTTGAACTAAACTGAGCCTTAAAAAGTAGTCTGATTCCTAAAATACCCCTAAATTAAATTATAACAGGACACCTTAACTCTAGTTCCCCATTTTGTTATTTAAAGTGAAGAACAGGTAAATAATGCCTGTGGCAGAGACTGCTATTTGCCTCTCAAAATCCACTGTCTCCTTCTTCTTTACTAACAGAACTCTAATTTTTAGCTGTGTGCTTGCCATGCAATAAAAGGACTACATTTCCCTTGTAGCTTACTATGGTCATGTTAGAATGGCCATTCTGGTAATGAGCTCCTTCAAAAGGAGAAAGCAAATGGACAAATTATGTATTAAAATATGAAACATACTGGTAAAGGTAAGTATATAGTCAAATTCAGAGTACTCCAATACTGGAATATAGAGGTATGTTAACCCCTTAACTCTAGTATAAGAGTAAAAGGACAAGAGTATTAAAAAGAAAAATAGCTACAATAATTTTTTAATTGATACACAATATACAAAGTGGTAAATTGTGACATCAAAAATATAAAATATAGGGGAGAGTAAAAGAGTGGAGTCTTTGCATGTGATTGAAGTTAAGTTGATATTAGCATGAAATAGACTGTTATAGCTATAAAATTAACCTAATCATAACCATAAAGCAAAATCCTATAGTAGATCCACAAAAAATAAAGAGAAGGGAATCAAATAGAAAATCATTGATTCAAAAGGAAGGCAGCAAAAGGAAGAAAGGAACAAGGGAACTACAAAACAGCCAGAAAACAATTAATATGATGGCATTAGTAAGTTCTTACCTATCGATAATTACTCTAGATGTAAATGGATTAAATTCTCCAATCAAAAGGTATAGAGTGGCAGGATGGATAAAAGACAAGACCCAACTATAAGCTACCTATAAGAGACTCACTTCAGCTTTAAGTGTTGATAAATATTCTCAACAAAATATTAGTAAACAGAATTCAACAGCCCATGAAAAGGATAGCACACCATGATCAAGTGAGATTTATCGCTGGGATGCAAGGCTGGTTCAACATAGGGAAATCAATAAATGTGACACACCACACTAATAGAATGAAAAATAAAAATCATATTCTCATCTTAAAAGATTCAGAAAAAGCATTTGACAAAATACAACATCCTCTTATGATGGAAACTTTAAACAAAGTGGGTATAGAAGAACATACCTCAACATAATCAAAGCCATACATGACAATCCCACAGCTTACATCATACACAATGGTGAGAGGTTGAAAGCTTTTCCTCTAAGATCAGGAACAAGACAGGAGTGCCTATTCTCACCACTCCTAGTCAACATGGTACTGGAAGTCCTAGTCAGAGCAATTAGGCAAGAAAAATAAACAAAAAACATCCAAATCAGAAAGAAAGAAGTAAAATTGTTTTTGATTGCAAATATGATCTATATTTAGAAAACCCTACAGACTCCACCAAAAACTGTTAGAACTAATCAACAAATTCAGTAAAGTTGCAAGAAACAAAATCAACCTACAGAAAACAGTTATATTTCTCCATACACTAACAATGAAATATCTGAAAGAGAAATAAAGAAAAAAGTCTCATTTATAATAGCATCAAAAACAATAAAACACTTAGGAATAAATTTAACCAAGGAGGTAAAAGAGTCATACACTGAAAACTGTAAGATTTTAATGAAAGAAAATGAAGAAGATGCATATTAATGAAAAGATACCCTGTATTGACAGATCAAAAGAATTAATATTGTTAAAATGCATACTACCCAATGCCATCTATAGATTCAATGCAATCTCTATCAAAATTCCAATGGCATTTTTCACAAAAATAGAACAAACAATCCTAGAATTTGTATGGAATCCAAAAAGACCTCAAATAGCCAAAGCAATCTTAAGAAAGAACAAAGCTGGAGTCATCATACTTCTTGATTTCAAACTATATTTTAAAGGTATAGTAATCAAAATAGTGTGGTGCTAGCATAAAAATAGACACATAGACCAACTGAACAGAATTGAAAGCCCAGAAATAAACCTACACATATACAGTCAACTAATATTTGACAAGGGAGCTAAGAACACTCACTGAGGAAAAAATAATCTCTTCAATAAATGGTGTTGGGAAAACTGGATAATCACATGCAGAAGAATGAAACTGTACTCCTATCTCACACCACTCACAAAAATTAATTTGAAATTAATTCAAAGCTTAAACATAAGACTTGAAACAGTAAAAACTTCTAGAAGAAAACACAAGGGAAAGCTCCTGACATTGGCCTTGGAAATGATTTTTTGGATATGACAAGAAAAGCACAAGCAACAAAACAAAAATAATATATGAGAATACATCAAACTAAAAAAAATATTTTGCTTTTGCACAGCAAAAGAAACAATCAACAAACTGGAAAGGCAATCTACAGAGTGGTAGAAAATATTTGCAAATCACATGTCTGATAAGTGGTTAATAAAAAAATATATTAGGAACTCATACAACTCAATAGCAAAAAAAAAAATCCAATTAAAAAATGGGCAGAGGAGGGACCGGTCCCGTGGCACAAGCGGTTAAGTGCACACGCTCTGCTGCAGCGGCCCGGGGTTAGCCGGTTCGTATCCAGGGTGCGCACTGACGCACTGCTTGTCAAGCCGTACTGTGGCGGCATCCCATACGAAGCGGAGGAAGATGGGCATGGATGTTAGCCCAGGGCCAGTCTTCCTCAGCAAAAAGAGGAGGATTGGCAGATGTTAGCTCAGGGCCGATCTTCCTCACCAAAAAAAGAAAAAAAGAAAAGGGCAGAGGAACTGAATAGACATTTTTCCAAAGAAGACATACAAATGGCCACCAGGTACATGAAAAGATGCTCAACTTTACTAATCATCAAGGGAATGAAAGTGAAAACCACAATGAGATATCACCTCACACCTGTTAGAATGGCTATCATCAAAAAGACAACAAATAATGTGTTGATGAGGATATGAAGAAAAGGGTAGCCTTGTGCACTGTTGGTGGGAATGTAAATTAGTACAGCTACTATGAAAAACAGTATGGAGTTTCCTCAGAAAATTAAAAATAGAACTACTATGTAATTCCACAGTCTCACTTCTGAGTATATATCCAAAGGAAATGAAATCAGAATCTCGAAGAGATATCTGCACTCCCATGTTCATTGCAGCATCATTCACAATAGCCAAGATGTGGAAACAATCTAAGTATCCGTTTACCATGAATAGATAAAGAAGATGTGAAATAGATAGATAGATAGATAGATAGATAGATAGATAGATACACACACACATAAATATATATATATGTATCCATATATATAAAATGTACCCATATACATAAAATGGATAATATATAACAATAATAATGATATATATAATGAAATATTATTCAGCCATGAGAAAGAATGAAATTCTGCCATTTGTGACAACGTGGATGAACCTGGAAGGCATTACGTTAAATGAAACAAGCTAGATAGAGAAAGACAAATACTGTACGATCTCACTTATATGTGTAATCTAAAAAAGCCAAACTCATAGAAACAGAAAGTAGAATGGTAGTTGCAAGGGGCTAAGGGATGGGGGAAATGGAGAGATATTGGTCAAAGGGTACAAACTTACAGTTATAAGATGTATAAGTTCTGGGGATCTAACGTACAGCATGGTGATTATAATTAGCAATACTGTATTGTATACTTGACAGTTGTTAAGAGAGTAGATCTTGAATGGTTTCCTCACAAAAAAGAAATGATAATTATATGGTGTGATAGATGTGTTAGTTAACGCTACTTTGGTAATCATTTGCCAAAATATAAGCATATCAAATCAACAAGTTGTTGATTTGTAACCTTGAACTTACACAATGTTATATGTCTATTATATCTCAATAAAGCTGGGGAATAAACCCTAGGAAATAGTGTTGCCATTCCCATATTACAAGTGAGAAAACCAAGGCACAGAGAGATTACATAATTTGCCCAGGGTCGTTGACTCAGTGAGTGGTAGATCTGGGTTTTGAACCCAGCAATCAGGCTTCTAACTCTGTGCTCTTAACCAATATCACCATTTCTCAAGTATTTGGGTAATGGAGATTTAAAAACAAAAAACATTCTGTGAAAATTCTGCAAGTTATATACCGATGATTTGTGCATATTTCTGCATGTATACTTCAATTTTAAAAGTTTACTTTAAAAATGTACCAAAAGGGGGCTGGCCCGGTGGCGCAAGCGGTTAAGTGCGCGCGCTCCGCTGCGGTGGCCCGGGGTTCGCTGGTTCGGATCCCGGGCGCGCACCGACGCACTGCTTGGTAAGCCATGCTGTGGCGGCGTCCCATATAAAGTGGAGGAAGATGGGCACCGATGTTAGCCCAGGGCCGTCTTCCTCAGCAAAAAAAAGGAGGAGGATTGGCGGATGTTAGCTCAGGGCTGATCTCCTCACAAAAAAAAACAAAAAAAAACAAAAAAAAAATGTACCAAAAAAAAAAAAGAACTATGGGAATTTTCATTGTGCTGGGTACAAGCAGAATATAAAACCAGGGTTGCTGGCTTCAGAGGATTCTAGGCAGTTAATACTTGAAACTATTAGGGAATATCAGATGGTGGAAGAAGAGGAAGGTTGCAGCTACGAAAGGAGGGAGACAAGAAGATACCTTAGTTAGAAGAGCATTTTTTTCACCAAAACACTTTTTTCAAGATCAAAAGACTACATATATTTAAAGATACAAAACAAGAGAAGAATTCTTACCTAGAGGGAGACAAAGTTAAAAGCAAGGGCCCTCATGATTTGGCAACAGATGAATCTAAATCACATAAAAAGGTCTAGAGCTGGGGTTGGCAAACCGTGGCCGAAGGGGAAAATTCATGCCACTGCCTATTTTTGTAAACCCAGCTTTAGGGGAACACAGCGATGTCCATTCATTTATGGATCAAGCAGTTGGGGCAGAGACAGTGTGTCCTACAGAGTCTCAAATAGTTACTATCTGGCCCTTTATAGACAAAGCTTGGTGACCCTTCATCTGGCAAAAGAAGTTAAAAATTTGAATCATCCATGTTTTTTATTAAATTCTGTGAAATGAGATCCATCTAATTTTTATGATTGTCTTCTAAAAAGCCACTTGGCTTTTTAGACTTGACTAAAAGTCAAGTCTAGTGGCTGACTTGACTTCTCTACTTTTCCCAGTCCTTTGTGTGAATGTATGTGTATGTGCTTAGTGGTCAACGCACTTCAAAGTCAAGGCCACTTACTGTTAAATTAGAATTGGGGGTATAGATATAAAATGTTTTAAATAAAATGGAGATTAATTAGGAATTCAAATGTATTAATATTACGTGAATGGTCAATTAAATAACTAATTATGTTGAAAAATTAATTGCCTGCTTAAATAAATGACCACACCCCCCACATATCCTTTCTCAGCCCACACAGGTGTTCCATGTCTCCTAGACTTCAGTAATGATTTGGCATTCATACTTAATGGCCAGAATAGCCAGATACCTTTTTTTATCATTCAATTATCTATTCATTCTACAAGCATATACCAAATGATAATTTTGTGTCACCAACTATGTTAGCATTTAGGAATATAGTGAAGAAAGGTGGTCCCTGACCTCAGAAGGCTCACTTTTCTCTCTCATGTGTTTTAGGTCTTACTCCACAAGCTACACATCCTTATGGCATTTAGTTTACATCTCTATAATAGAATGAACAAACAAAGAAAAGTTGCTACTGTTAGAACTGATGTGGAAGGAAGACTGCTTGGTTTGTAAAACATTTGTCTGGGTCCATTTGTTGTACCTAGGCTGGCTTTCAGGATGTGTGGAGGAGAGAGGTTGAATTTAAAAGGGGTAAATTTATTCTGCATAACTAAGTATCATCAACTTTTTATTCCATGTAGTGACTTGGAAACTTTTACCTGACATCTGGGAAATAGAAATGGAAAGTGGATTTCGGTTACTATGAGGGTGAACCCCAGCAATATGTGGGAAGCCTGGGACCCAAGGAAGTACATAATGATTGAGTGATTTCCATACACCAGCAACATCTAACCAAAGTGAGGAATCTCAGAATAACATCTGATATTCAAGGTTAGTTGGTCTCTTATTCTGTACTATGATGAACTTCCATTGTTTCTAGATTTTCGGTTACCCAACACAACAGACTTATGTTAGTGATTCTTTTGGGAAATGAAGAACAAACATCCATTCCTAGGGTAAAGCCCTGAGAACCAGGAAGAAACAGGAGGGAGATGATGAGAAATGATGCAGAATAGAGTTTGGAGTTGAAGATGCAGGCAGGCATCCGCTAGGAGATTGTGAGTGCCAGCAAGCAGGAATCCTCAGAAACACCTGAAATGACGCTGAACTACTCACAGTGTGTGGGATGGGGTCTTAAGTTGTTTTATTTGGATATAAAAGAAAAAGCATCCAAGAAGCCTTGGGGACTTGGAAACTTTCAGCTTATTATATGAATTTGATTTTTGCCTCACGTTGTACTTATTTAAGTCACATTGACCTGCCCCAGTGGAATGTAAGCACATGTTATATTTATCTTTATATTTCTCCTGTACCAAGCTTAGTAGGGTATTGTAGAGCAAGGGCGCATTAAATTAAGGAGAAAAAGGATTTCAGAAACAGCAGGAAGACTGTAGAAAAATGATGGTCTTTGCTTCAATGTAAGAAACAATATAGAAATTGGCTGGGGGTTAAATAAATTACTATTGTCTAGTTGAGTTTCCCCAACTGAAAACAGCTTCTCCAGTTAGGACTGGGGAGGGGTAAGAAGGGTGACAGGGAGTGGATGTTCAGAATAGTTGTGAACGGAGTTGAAAATGGGGAGAATTTTCCTGTAGCTGGGAGAAAAACAATTTTAAAGGAGGGAATATATTTGCCTTTTGGATAAAAAGAAAATAGGTATCCCTAATGCTAATTTGACTTATTCTGTGGATCATATATGATACGGACCAGAGATTTCTAAACATGACTGTACAATAAAATCACTAAAAACAGATTTGTGGTTTTATTGAAAATATATGTTCAGGTTCAACCTCTGGAGATCCTGATATTCTTGGTCTGAGAAGAACTCTGAGATCTATATTTTTATTACATTTCCCACAACACATTAAGATCCTAGAGGAAAGTTTCCACTCCTATTGATCTTTTTAACCCCGGGTCTCGCATGCTTACCAAATTAATTAATAATGTGTTCACCACGTAATATCTGTCCCTTGCCTTCATAAATTCAAAATTTGTCAATAAAAATAGTTTAATCTAATCTAATTTTCACCTTGTTTTCCTTTAAATGAATCCCCACAATGCCAGTGTTATATGTACCTAATACACTCCTCATCTGACCCAATACGCAGAAAACTTAGGGAATAGGTAAAATAAGACTCTCTGCTAAGGAAAAAATGAGCAGCAAAAAAAAAAAAAAGGGTACTGAAGAAGTAACTTTTTATTACGTCATTAACGGACAAGATGATATTAGTAACAGCAGCATATAGAACAGAAAAAATTTTGTTTTCCTGCTTTGGACTTTCAATCTGTAATTGTGTTCTTGCATTTACCTTAAATACTATAGATTAACTACTATAGATCAATCAATCAATTGCTCAATCGATAGACAGAGATAGAGAGATAGAGATAAAAAGATAGAAACAGAGATAGAGAAAGAGATAGTAAGGAATCTTGGAATTTAAAACACGTCACACAAAAAATCCAATCACAAAAAACAAAGGGAAATACAATTTTTCAGTGTACATTCCTTATTTGTTGTTTTACTTTAAAGGTAATAATGCCGATTTCTGGCGTATAATTATGTAGTTTTGGCCTAGATGCTGATATAATGAAAGTGGCTTCAGTACTTTCATTCGTCATCTGTTCGTGAGATTCTAAGTTGGGGCATCAGATTTTTTAACAAATATAAATTGAGAGAGTACAAGACATTTTTAAGGGAAGCTAAGAAAAATTATTGCAAAGTTCATTTTCTGATAGGAGATAGTAAAGTTTGGAGTCCACACAGTACACACAAATGTTGCGATATAAGTGTTCCAATGATTTGAAACTATGGAAGGAGAAAAAAGTCTATTTTCCCCATTGAAAAAGCACCATCCTGGGATAGGCCTACTCACACCACACCAAAGCATTCAAAATTATCCATACAACATTATCACCTATGTCTCCTTAATTCCAAGATGTACACTCTTAATTTTCACACACACACACACACACACACCCCTATCTGAAAAAGGATGCTTTTTACAATTAATGAGTATATTTAATGCTGTTTATTTTCCATGAGAACCACTAATAAGTCAAAGGTATATTTCGCAACTTATGGCATATTAGAATTGAGAAAACACTGCATTCGAGTCCCAAACCTAATGTTTGGTTTTTCTGTTCAGTTGAAATTGTGCTGCACTGATGCTATGAGCTTAGTTCTAGAGAAAGAGGAAATTGTTTGGAAGCCAAGAGAAGAACTGTGGGAAAGATCAGGATGATAACGACTACACACTTAAGACTGAGTGCAACTCATTTAACAAGTTATTGGACAATCCAAAGGTCACAACTGTTCCTTTACTTCGTTCAGTTCCTATACAGTCAGAAGGGTAATGCCCTGCTAGGTTAACAAAATCTGACCAAGATCAGGAAAGTAATAAAAACAAGTTGAAAGAACAAAATTCAAACAGGTTCCATATTCACATTTTTCCACAGAAAGAGAAAAAGTATTTTGTAGGTGTGCTGGAACCTACTCTTATGGACTCCCTAAAGCTGATTGCTAACTATTCAGGAATTTTGCAAGCCAGTTGTTAAATTGTTGGTAGCTTGAAATTGGCCACAGTGGGAGTATCTACAACACGAAATCAGCAAATGCTAGAGGTCAGGGCCCCTGGTTCCCCAAAGAGCCAATTTACCTGCACAGCACATGCAAAAACACGTTATAGTAGAATGTTTGCATTTTAGAAAGAGGTTAAAAAAATATGTTTTATTGAAAAAGATTTGCTTTAGGACACCTGTTTCTCCTTTTCAAAATTTACTAAATTTTGATGTTTCCATTTATAGAAATTATCTGGAAAACACATGAAACTCTATTGATGGGACAGAATGAATTATCTTTAAAAGCGATATTTTAGATCAAAAAAGAAGTTGACCTAGTTCTTGCCTAGCTTCATCAACCCAATGTCATTTGAAAATATTTGCTAACCAATATTTCCAAAGACATGTGAAGTCTTCCTACCCCAAACCAAATAATAACTATTGACGTAAATAAAAATTAGAGTACACACACACACACACACAGACACTGACATGAGCCATACTGTTCCAATCCAAACACAGTGATTACCATCCGCAAAGAAGACACCCCTTTGGCATCTGAAATCTGCAGAGAAGACAGTAGAGCTCCCAGCAGTCTTAACCCATCTAAACATGTCTCCCTGTAGATACCAAAAGGTGCAAAATAATATTTCCTCACTGTTGAAATCTGATTGCCTCCTCCAATGAAAACACAGGCCTCTGTGAACCCTGAATTGAGGATAAAGCACAAAATATCTGACTTTATCTAAGATTCTTAAGCTTTTCGTATGTGACTTCTTTGAGAAAAAATTTTTACGATTTTTTAAAACCCAAACATTTTAAATCATTGAATTTAGTCCAAATATGGAACAAAATGGGTCACGAATATCACAGTCTATTTTTATAATTTTCATAAATATTGAAGAATATATTTCTTGGGAGCTGAAAAGGATTCATATAATCGTTTCTCATATTAAAAAGTGACGTGGTCTCAGTTAATCTGGTTATGGCAAGGTAATCTGTGCACCACATTGGGAGAAGAAGGTTTATGGCCAACAATACAACATAAATAGAATACATATTTGCTACATGTTCTATAGGGAAAAAAAAGCCCTTATAAAGCCTTCGTAAAGCTTAAAACTCTTGAATCAAATCTTGGTAGCAGCGTTAAACAAAATCTCATCCCTCAGCAAAAGCTGTGAGAATGCCAGCTCATGAGGAGCTTAAACATTCTAGTACACCAATTTTGTTAGGAGGGCCAGCATGCTTACAGAAATAAATAAAGGTCTTGAAGAGTAAAGTAACTGGGATGACATATCTCTACTTCAATTTTCTTTTTAACTATGACTTATTTTTAAGCCATGAGATTTTGAATTTAACTCTATTTTAGTTTGGTCATGAATACTAGATGTCCATATCCAAAGGTCTCCTCTAGTTCCCTTGCTATTTCTAAAATACTTCAGTTACTCTCCCACCCCAGGGCCTTTGCTTTTGCTCTTTCCTCAGTGTGCAATGTTCTTCTCCCTGAGGTCGGGATAGCTTACTCCCTTACTTCCTTCACATCTTTGCTTAAATACCTCCCTGTGAGTGAGTCCTTTCAATATAAAAAATGACATTTCCTTCCTCCATCCAGCCTTTCTTGTCTCTCTTAGCCTTTCTCAAGAGCACTTATCACCACCTACTATAACACATATGTGCTTTTAAAATTTCTATTGTCTATTTATTGTCAACGAGAGCAGGATCATCATCTGTTTCGTTCACTGCTATATCTTGATCACCTAAAGAAAGGCCCACATGTAGTGATAAATCTTAATAAATCTTATTGTGATAAATTAGTGATAAATTAATAAATCTTAAATAAATGAAAATAGCCAGGGGCCAGAAATAATCCAAATGTTCTATGATAGCTTCAACATTAATTCATTACAAGAACACAACTAGAATTACTGCCAAAAAAACCCCTTTGTGTTTAAACATAGTAAATGCTATTTATGCACAATCTTTTTATTGAATCTTTACAATTTTATTATTCTAAAAAGCAAAAGCCATTTATAATTTTACCCTCTCTAGCATTCAAACGATAGGAAAACAAAAAGCTCTATGGACCAAAACTTTACCCAGGTGGGGAAATTAAATGGAGAAATCAACAGAATCTTAGAAATGTTGAATTTATTTTTCCATTAGAGAAAAATTTAATTAATTTACAATTATAAATTGAACATCAATCTGTAGTTTGATCCCCAGTTACTTAAAAGGTCATCCAAATTATATATGTAGCCCACAGTGATAGTTAGAATTTTGTTCTCATAGACTTTAACTTCTGAAGTGGATAATAAACATCTCTGGAAGATAAGAATACCCACGCTTACTGGAGTACTTTCTATGTTTCAGGAGCTGTACTTGCATTAACCACTACCCTGCAACAATTCTGCAGTGTAGGTATTTCTTTCCCATTTTTACAGATTAGAGCAAAACAAAACAAAAAAACAGAGATACTAGGATTTTGGCATTGAATTAATGTTGAAGTTCTCAGAGAACTTTTGGGTTCCTTCGGACCCTGTGGTTACATTGAGAAAAACCTCAGACAAATCCAAATTGAGGGACAGTGTACAAAATATCTGACAAGTACTCCTCAAAACTGTCAAGATCCTCAAAACCAAGGAAAGTCAGAAAAACAGTCACATAGAAAGCTCAGACGGCGTGACAACTAGATGTAACGTGCATCCTGAAACTGAAAAAGGACATTAGGGAAAAATTAGTGAAATTCAAACAAAGTGTGGAGTCGCATTAATAATAATATACTAATGTTGGCCTTTTAGTTGTGATGAATGTCCCATAGTAATGTCAAATGTTAACAATAGGGGAAATTGGGAAAGGGATAAACAGTAACTCTCTATACTATCTTTGCAACTTTTCTGTAAATCTAAAACCACTCTAAAATAAAAAGTTTTAAACTATATATATTCAACCTCTTAGATAAAAATGCAAAAGGACATACTCTCATTCCTGACCAAGCACATTTACCATCCCCCAACAACAACAACAAAATGATGTCAAACGCAGCCCAAGGTATTCAAACTGGAATCACCAGGGATAGCGGTTTACCTTGGATGACTGGGGATGACTCTATTGGCCAAGCATAAGAGAGAGGCTGGAAAGTATAATTACCTGGATGAAAGATATTGGTTTTTCTAATTTCAGGGATGGATAGAAACTTCAAAAATCTCAGCTGAGCACTGGAGCAACAGGGAAGCTTTCCTTCTTATGCATGGGAAAAGGCTCATTAAGAATTTTTGTTACTTGAGGTGAAAATCAAGGAGTTACTTTGGAGATGTTGAGAGTAGACTGTGGGAGCTCTGGGAGCAGTGAAAACAGGAAAACAATTGCAGGAGAGGTCTTGGGGGTCCAGGGGTGGACAAGTTTATCTGCTTAGTGGAGTGTGACTCTGAGCGCTCTGAGGGAGAGATTCCTGACTGAGGGAGACCAAGGCCAAAGGCACAGTAGTCCTGCAGGAGCCTATGGGTGTTGTAGACCCGAGGTTTACAGGGTTTTGTTGTTGTTAATTAAATCTCTCTCTAAAACCCATGTTAAGGATGTTTGCAAGTTAGGATATATTTCCCCACGTGGGACAAGCCAGGGAATTTTTATCTTCTCATAACGTAAATTTGCAACTGTGTCACTGAAGTCTTGAATGTAAGGAATCAGGTATAATTCTCAATTTGAAAGAAACCCAAACAAGAAAGTGAGGACTAGAGGAAGCAGCAGTATGAGAAGTAAATTCAATGTTTGCCTTGATTATTTTGTATCTCTTGCCATACTTACAGGATCAAAAAAGGAAATGAAAAAAATTTGTTTGGTTTGAAAACAAGATCTGCCTTTCTGGAAAAGAATGTAAAGGAGACACACACTTCAGGCAAAATAAAAATATACACCTTTCTATTGGGCTCTGGTCACTTACTGCCCTCATGTATGATTGCCTTCCCGTGGTGTAGTAATTTATTGCCTGTTAGTTCCTATTTTGCAGGTTCACTTTTCTCTCTTTGGCTGCATGGGTGACTCCATTAGTGGTAATGAAGTGTGTCGTGGGTAATCACACCATCAAGACCCATCTACCTTAAGCCCCAGAGCTTGAAACCTTCTCAGCACTCAGTCCTACAGAGAGAAAAAGAGCAATGACCTGCAAAATAGAGACCTGAGAACCTCTGGAGATATTAAGTTTAAGCTTAATAGTGAATCATTAATAAATAAGATGCAGTATAATTATCAATATGAACCACATTTAATAATTAATACCTTGCAAACAAAAGAGAAATGAAATACCGAGTGGAATTAGACAGAGGTTATATTTGGTTCCCCTTGAAGATCCTGCTTTGAAGGGGAAATCACAAATTGCTTAAAATTATGACAGAGCCATTTTCCCAAAGCTCGTGTAGTGAGCCACTTAGCAAATAGGATTCTTAACACTCATCCATCTGTGCTCTTACAAGTTTCATCCATGCTTAATTCTAAAAGCACAACTCCTCCCATTTAATTACGACTTTTCACCTTTCATTGAAGCATCAAAAGGTTTTGGTGGAAGTGTGTGATTTATAAAAATGAGTGGCAAAAGTAGTTAAATATAGCCTCTTTCATATGTCTTTCTTATTATCTAGGATTTTTAGGTTAGAATTCTTAGGTTAGAAAAGAATTAGAATAACCTCTAGTTTCTGCTCACAATCCCAATTTTTGATGACCTATGCTTCGTTGAGTAAGAGAAGGGAAGTAATAATTACTGAGCATTCACTAAGGTAGATGGACTATCACATTCGTTTCACATAATTCTCTAAACAAGCCTATGAAATTAGGCTTTTTAACATCAATTAATAGTCCAGAAGTTTCAGGCTAGGAGAGGCCAAACCACTCACCCAAGATTTAAAGTAATGGATTGCAAATTTGGTTCTTGATCTTTCCAATCCCTAAGCCTGTCATTTTTCAATTCTTGGTCCTAAATATGTCTGGAAATAGAATATGAAGGTCTTCTCAATGCTTTGTAAATGATCATATCTACAGTAATGTTATGCTTATTCATATAACATTTTATCAATGCCCCATAATATTTAGCAGTTTGTCAACAGTTGGGAGAACAGTTTGTCAAAGAGCACTTTCCAAACCCAAGTCACTGGTTCAGAAGGTGAATCCAGTCATTGCCAGCACTACTGGCCAACTGAGTCTATGGTGAAGGAGAGAAACAGGTTTTCACCATCACCCATAAACTTCGCCATTTCACCAACCTGTCTTCCCTGCACCAGCCGCTCAGCTCTACCTGGATGTCAGACGGGAGGGTTACAACTTCTTTTTTCATCATTTTTAGCCTAGCGCCAGTAATTTTAATCCTCATCATGAAATATGTTCACTTTAGGCTAGAATGAAATCAGAGGTGCCTCAGGACATGTTATAGGGTATCCAAGTGTAATGTGTTTCTTTTTTCACTGTCTTGTTCTAGAAAACCAAACACCAGGATCTGAGATTTTCTTAGGAATGGAATGTTAGTTTAGTCATGAACTTCCACCTTCATCGTCAATGGTGTCAATGACCCCAATCTCACTTTCTCCCACAGAGCGTCTCCTGGGGTGCTATGAACACAGCAGGTATTCCATGCTTTTAAATTGAATAAATGTGTGTTTATATTTCAGATTCTGTTGAAAACACTCATCAGATTCTGTTCACATTGCCTGAATCTTACAGTCAAATTTTATTGAAAACATATTTTTAAGGTAATAATAACAATGGTAAAAGAAAAAATAGTAAAACAAATACTCTATCTTAAACAAGTTTTATTACTTAAAAAGTTTTAATACTTAAACAAGTATTAGGAAAAGGACCCAATGCTTATTATAGTCAATGATTGCTTTCTGGATGGATTGAACAACACAAGGAAGTCTTAGATTTTGGAAATTCCCTTGTCACAAGGGTCAGATAGAGATTAGCATCATCTACTATGATCAGAAGGAAAATAAAAGAGAAACAAAATTACCATAGGAAATATGAACTTGGCATAAACTTGTTAAAAAGAAGTCGTCTATTCAAACAGAATAAAATTTGTATCCACTATATATGCAACCTCTCATAAAAATAGCTGCAAAATAGTGAATTCACCTAATTTCAGGAAACGTCCTCCACGCTCTGTGACCTATTCGAACTCTAGCTATCTTTCAAAGCTCAGATCATCATATTTCCTTCCTGAAGCTATTGGCTGTTACTCTGGCTCTTTCTTCATTTCCTAAACGCTATGAAATGTAGGGTTGTGCCCCACAAATTAACACACAGCACAAGTTTATGTGACAGTGTCAGGTGGTACACATATTTTCATGTGTCACTCTCATCTCTTACACAAGAAACTGAACCTCTTGAATGCAGAAATTGCTCCTATATTTCTCCACTGTAGCTAGCGATGAGCTGGGCATACATTACACTTAATAAATGCTCATAGACTGACCATTGATCCCCTGGTTTTCTGTGTAATGTTATGCTTTTGGCATGCTGTCATCATTTTGTTGGAAGTTCTTTATTTCCTTTTATTTTCTGATCCTGACATGCAAATGTCCTTTCCCTTGTTTGTGATCAATTCAAATACCACGCCTCATTAAAATCTATCCTTAAATCCTGCCTCTTCCAAGAAGTCCCTCTAAGGCCCCTGTGTGTAGCGATCTTTCCTTTAGCAGTGGTAATTGGAATGATTCTTTCATGTTCTTAAATCCCTTTTACTTCATGCTGTTCTTCAGTGTTTTCCATTGTACATCTTATTTCTCCAAGTAGATAATAAGCTCTCTTAGCTCAGAAGACATGCCTTGTACTTTCTTTGTATCCTTCACAAAAATAAGCACGTGAAATTTAAGGAAATATGGATTCATCTGGTTTCTGATTGATATGCTCTGTCACATATTGTGGTCTCCTCTGTCCTCAACTAGCTGATCCACCATACAATATTTTTTCCCCAAAGAACGATTGTTTTTTTTAGTTTACAACTTAGCCATACAGAGATTTTACTTAACAGCTCAGACTCCTTAAAATAGGCCAACATTTCTCTTGGATTTCCAATAAGATGTTTTTGTGAAGTGCCCAATTCCTGAAGATTTTAAAGTTGTCTTTTTTTTTTCCCTGAGGAAGATTCACCTTGAGCTAACATCCGTTGCCAATCGTCCTCTATTTTATACGTGGGACGCCTCCACAGCATGGCTGATGAGTGCAGTAGGTCCGCGCGTGGGATCTGAACCCATGAACCCAGGCCACTGAAGCGGAGTGCTGGGAACTTGAACCATTTGGCCATGGGGTCAGCCCCTTAAAGTTCTTTTTTTAAACTTCTCGTTTCAATTTTTTTTAGTATTTGGCCACAGTTCCCTTTTCTAAAATCAAATAACCATATGGTGGACTTTTTTGATTTATTTCCTGTTATAACGAGAATATTTAGATAAATTTAATTATGTTGTGATAATTACAATAAAGGCATTCACCATGAATTACTGTACCATTTCCTTTCTGCTCCTTATACACACTCGCTATATTTGTCCTTGCGGGTTCTGAAAGTCTTGTCTAGAGAAGTAGTCTTCTCACCAAATCATGGAATCACAGACAGAACCCTTATTTTAAATAAGGTCACATTTTCTGTCATTTTACAAATCTGTAGATACATCATTACAGTGAATACATTTTTATCGTTAAATTAACAGTGTATTTATAGAGAAAAGCATAAATTATTTTGAACATCCTAAAATTATTAAAATTAAAGTAATAACTAAAAGTTTTGTTTTGTTTGTTTTATCTTAGGTCTGTAAAAGAAGTATATCAGTAAAAATATTTAATATTCATGTATAAAGCAAAGGAAGAAAAAATAGGGTGTGTATAAATGTTAGTGGATATGAATTTTATTGGGATGGATTTACACTTTTACCCTTATCTGCCATAGAAATATCACTATTTAATATTTTAAGATTTTTCAATAAGAAATTTGAAACACACGCATATGTAATTGTCAGTTACTTAATCTAGACAATTGAACTTTGTTAAATTAAGATCTGATGATAAACACCCCTTCCAATTGCTTTATTGGTTAAAACAATGCACTCCTTTACTATCAATATCAGTTATTTATAGATTTCTGAGCTTCTCTCTATTGTAATGGTGCTTGCTCTGTAAATAATATATGCTTTCCTCAAAGTAATTGTAACTCTAAAAGACAAAAGTGTGAAGTTATCTTAAAAAAAAATAGAGAGAAAATAGAGAATTTTGAAGAATACAAGATAATATTGAGAAGAATAAATATTGAAAATAAAATGTTTCATAATCAACTATACAAAATATGAATGCTTCTTTGAGTGCCTTCACTTGTCTTTTTAAAATGGAGTCTCATATATATATAGACTGTGTTGTAATGGATAAACATATGTCTGCTTACCTGTCAGCTGCCAGCCCAATTCTTTTCTCTTTGCAATAGTTTCTTCTACCCTTCAGCGTCAGTTCTCTTGAGCCCCTTCCTCAATTTCTTATCTCTTAGTTTCTCAATTTACAATTAATTTGATGAGAATAATAAATTATTTCCTGACCAGTAAAGCAATTTAAAGAGGCAAACATCATTAGAACTTAATTTAACAAATTAATGTTCTACTGTCCTGATGGTAAGCAATGAAAACTCTTGGGCATAATAACATGCTGTCTGAATTCTGATGGCGTCTCTCTGTAACCCACAGGAAGGATCGCTGCTTATCGCTCCATTGGAATCTGTTCTTTCCTGGCACCCCTCCCTGTGCATCATAGGCCTGTGGTAGCTTATGTTTTCCACAATGCTGAGGTGAGTTGGAAAAGTAAATAATATTTCCACAAAGATTTATGAATAATCTGAAGAGGGACTCTCATGTCTATGTCTCTTGACTCTACACATGCTGTTTTTTATGCCCCAAATTCCTTCCCTTCTTTAGTTTTCCTTCCCTTCCTTTTTGACCCTTCCCTTCCTCCTGCTTCTCCATTAGGAGTCACTTGAGGCACCCAATTTCCCAGGAAGTCTTTGCTGACCCTCCCAGGTCAGTTAAAACATTCTATCTCTCTGCCTCTGTGCTCCTATGCATTGATCTTTCATGGTACTCACTACTGCTCTGTAATTGCCTGTCTACTTGTCTCTCTTTCAAACCATCTGGCATCTACCCTGAGAGTTCCCTCTAACTGGGCCCCGCGTATTTAACCTCTGTGTCTCTGCTAGATATCCACAACGGTGCCTGAATTATAAATGTAAATGAATGAAGGGCTGTATTCATGAACAGCTCCCCTCTTCTCACAGCATAGTCTAGACTTGTTAGCCTGGTCCCAGATTTGCCCCCTTTTTCCTTTCCCCCTTCATCTCTTGCTCCTGTTTCTCAAGTTGTCTGGTCACTCAAATGGTCCAGTCATCCAGGACTTATCCTTTCTCACATATGCTGTGCAGTTTTACACCACAGGCCTGTAAAGGTCTTTCAAATTAGAATACATTCTGTATCGTGTGCAGTGAAAATTAAGATGGGGCTCACATGTTCCTACTTCGATGCTCCCAGAGCACTTTGTTCATAACACTAACATAGCATGAATTACATTGCATCATAGCTAGTAATATATCTCTCCATCTTTCCCAGCACCCTGAACTCTTTAATGAGAATGAGGTGTTTGGTTTGTCTTTGTACCTTCTGAGAGTCTAAGTGATTTTCCCAAGTCTACAAAGGTGACAAAAAGCAGAAGCAAACCCAGGTATTCTGCCTGCAAGTCCAGCACTCTAAAAATATTTCTTCTGAACTTCCCTTTCTCTTCAACACCTGCTCAGGGACTGTATTACTTTCAATACTATTAACAATAATACCAAAAACACACACGCACACACACACACTTTTCTTTGTATCTTCTTGTATATGTCTCAAATAATTCTAGGAACCAAAATTAATGTACACAGTAAATGAAGAGGCTCTTGTTGGGAAGAATTTTGAATGGAAAGCCAGACACCAGCACATATTCCTAAAGCTATGCAAACGTCTATTGATATTATTTGTCATTATTATGCAGCTTCCTTTTCTGATGTTTCCTATTCCTAAATTGTTAAGAGTTCTGATACACAAGATGAAGACTAATGAAGGCAGACTAAATTGTTTTAATATCTCTATGTCGAAAAAAAAAAACCTGGAAATTTCCCTATATGAAAATCAGTTTTAGAGGAGAAACTGCCTGTTAAGCTATAAGGAAGCTCAACTGTTATCAGCCAATGTCTGGCATATTTTCTAGACCTCTTTCACATTTGCTGACAGAGTTCAAATACTCAATGGAGGGCTCTGGGGGCAGGAGTGAGGGAGGGAGGACTTATTTAAGTAGGCCAAGTCGGCTTGCAATAAGTACAGTCTGAGCACAGGTCTTGGAATCTGAGGCTTTCAACTGTAATCCTAGCTCAGACACTGATCCCTTCCACGACCTAGGATAAATTACTCAACCTTTTTCCCTCAGTTTCCAGATCCTCTAAATAAGGATAATAATCCTGACCTCAGAAGGCCAGTGTATGAATTAAACATCTGAGAGGCCTGATCTTAAAGATAGACTGAATGAAGCATCTCATTCCTTGCAGACATAGTAACTCTTTCAACTCAAGTTCTGAGAAGTATTTCTGCTAAAGGAGCAAAAGACGGCTGATTCTGGTATCCAGGTACCCTGAAAGTGTTGATGTAGCCTCAAAAGGAAGTCAAATTCACAAATGAAAAAAATATGAGGCTGAAAATTGAAAACAGAAATAAAAACAAAAAAATGTTGACTTCACCCCAAACCACCACGCTTTTGCTATCTGTAGCAAGAGAGTGTTTGAGTTTGAACATAGTTGGCCTTTCCGAGTGCTGTTCCTACAACCTAAGCCTTATCAGTATATTTCGTTATTTATTTCAATAGTTTACATATATATTTAATTAGAGAAAGATTTGAATTATAATCATCAATAGTTTAACGACAAGACTTTTTGATTATCTGGAAGTTATCTGAAAAGTGCCATTTTAGATTATGCAGAACAATAAGATTCTGTAATCTTGGCAATACAATTAAAAAAATATAGAATCAAGTCACTTATAGAGTAAGTGAGGGGATGTGTTCTAGAATATCACACACAATTCCAAATTCACTCGATTCAAGATTAATTTTCCCATAGAGTAAAAGTAAAAGAGGGGAAATGCATTCTTGCAATGGTTAACTCTAAAGCCAGTACAATGTATTTTTGCTTTCATGCTGCTTTTTCTTTTCTCAGCATTCTCTCTCATATCTTGCTAGAGTCTGCTCTCCTACATTAACTACAAAACAGAACAGGGTGGTTATTTGCCCATTGAATTAATTATTTATTGATGCATAACAAATTACCCCAAAACTTAGCGGCTTAAAACAACAATATTTATTATCTCACAGTTTGTGTTGGTCAGGAATCTGGGCATGGCTTAGCAGGGTCCTCTGGCTTAGAGTCTTTCACAATCAAGATGGAATCAAGGTGTCAAGAGGAGCTACAATCATCTAAAGGCTCAGCCAGAGAAGGATCTGCTTCCATGCTCACTTGGAACAAGGTTGTTGGCAGTATCCAGTTCTTCGTGGGCTGTTGGACTGAGGGCCTCAGCTCCTTACTGAACTGAGGTTATTCTCAATTCCTGGTCACATGGGCCTCTCCATATGGCAGCTTATAACATGACAGCTAGCGTTATACAAACAAGCAAGCAAGAAAAGCTGGCGAGAGAGATTGAGAAGGAGAGAGCCAGCAAGACTGAGATCAGTCTTTTGTAACTTAATTTTGGAAATGATATCTCATCTCTTTTGCCATATTCTGTTAATTAGAAGTGACTTCCTAGGTCCAGCCCACATTCAAGGGGAGGAGATTACACAAGTCTATGATTACCAGAAGGTAGCGATCACTGGAGGCCGTCTTGGAAGGCTGCCTCCCACAGACTTCTGCATACCTTATATTGCATCTCATTTCCTTTCCAACATTATTGATATCCAAGAATATTTTTCAGTGGTAGCGTAAGCTTTGCTACTTAGTAAATACTTGTATAATCATTGAATAAGATATAAAAGAGCTTTTAAAGTGTCATAGTGAGTGTTAAAATAACAGCACAAAGCCCCCCAGATCACTCAGAGAAGTACAAGAGCACTGATGTATCACCAAGAATGTGGATAGCAGGAGACCAGCAGGATGGCAGGGGGTCTGTGTAAAGGATAAGGTGGCATCACCTTGTGACAATAGCAAGAACTCAGTTTACAATTTATTCAAATGTGCTTTCAAATAATGCAATTCTTGAAAATTGGGAAAAAAATCTTAGATTTGCACTACTTTATGCCCATAAGTGAGAGTTTATTAACATATCATGTCCCACTATTTGAAACCAGTATAAAATAGACCACATTCTATGTCTATGTGTGTAAATATGCTTCTAAAAATAAGGCCCGTATTCCATAAGTGTTCCTCTGTGAAATGTTTCAAATTTGATCAGTTCGCTCATTTGGACCATGGTGTTAATTCAAAATCGTATGCTTAATACGGACATAAGTTACCTAGTATTACAAGAGAAAAAAATGTTGCTGAAAGTATTATCCTATTTCTGTGTTGTTACAGTCATGCGCCACATAATGAGAATTTCAATCAACAATGGACCCCATATACAATGGTGGTCCCATAAGATTATAATGAAGCTGAAAAATTCTCATAGCCTAGTGATAGCGTAGCTGTCATGTCATAGCGCAACGTGTTACTCACGTTTGTGGTGATGCTGGTGTAAACAAACCTAGTGCACTGCCAGTCATATAAAAGTATAGCACATGCAATTATGTACAGTACATAATATTTGATAATGACAATAAACAACTATGTTACTGGTTTATGTATTTACTAGACTATACTTTTTATCTTATATTAAAGTGTACTCTTTGATAAAAAAAAAGGTTTAGTGTAAAACAATACGCCATGTTATGCCAGCAGTAGCCTTACACATCTTGTGTTTACTACATATCTTGATTGCATTATTTTCTCTTGATTTAATCTTGTGTTGTTTTGTTCATCATGGTCCCTAAGCATACAAAATCCACTGCTAATATTGCTGGTAAGAGACCACATTGAGTGATTGACCAGAAATAAAATTAAAAGTGATTAAGCACTACAAAGGTAGAAAATCAGTGATGGTTATTGCCCACCAATCAGGCATGTCCCATTCCACCATAGCTACAATCTTAGGAGCAAGAACAAAGTGATGGAAGCTGTTAGAGGATCTACCTCACTGAAGGCAATAAGACTAACAAAAATTCAAGAAGGGCCTATATCAGACACGAGGAAACTTCTAATGACCTGGACTGAAGACCAGACACAGAAGCCTATCTCTGCTAGCACCATCATGATCACAGCCAAAGCAAAAAGTTTGTTTGCAGTGTTGAAAGAAAACGCTGGACCCAACTACACTGTTGAATTTATTGTTAGCTCTGAGTGTTTAAACAATTGAAGAATCATCATTCACTACGTAACTTGAAAGTAAGTGGTGAGTCTGCGAGTGCTGATGTGAAGGCAACTGAAGAATTTTTGGAAACTCTAGATAAGCTGATTGTGGAGGAAAATTACCTGGTAGAGCAAATATTCAATATGGGTGAAATCTCTCTATTCTGGAAATGGATGCCTAAAAGGACTTTTATTCATAATGAAACCAAGTCAACGCTGGTTTCAGGGCTGTTAAGGATAGAATAACAGTCTTTCTTGGGGGCAATGTTGCAGGCCACAAATTGAAACACTTTGTGTGATCTGGCACAGTGAGAACCCCAGGGCCTTCAAGCATATCAATAAGCATAAACTGCCAGTGTACTTCAGGAGCAATAAGAAGTCATGGATGACCCAGCTCCTCTTCCCAGATGCCCTCCTGAATTGCTATGCCAGCGAAATGGAGAAGCATTGTTTGGAGAATAACATGCCTTTCAAAATTTTGCTTACTGTTGATAATGCTCCTGGACATCCTCCTTTTATTGGTGACCTTCATTCCAATATCAAAGTGGTGTTTCTCCCACCAAATACCAATTCTTTGATCCAACCAATGAATCAAGGAGTTATAGCAGGTTTAAGGCCTACTGCCTGAGGAGGACATTTGCCCAGGCTATTGCTGCAACTGAGAAAGATACTGATGAGACACTGATGCAATTCTGGAAGGATTATAACATCTATGATGGCATCAAGAATCTCGCTTGGGCTTCAGGGGATGTGATCAAGGAATGTATGAATGGCATCTGGAAGAACACTCTCAAGAGGTTCACCCATGACTTCAAAGGGTTTGCCAAGGATGAAGAGGTTGCAAAAATCAACAGGCTGTGATTGAAATGGCAAACAACTCTAACTTGGGTGTGGATGAGGAGAACACTGAGGATCTCCTAGAGGTGGTTCTTTAGGAATTGACTACTGAGCAGTTGTTGGAACTGAATCATGAACGCACAGCAGCAGCAGAAGCAAGAGAAAAGGAAATTACAGGGGAAGAAAAAGAAGAACCTCCAAGAAAATTCACAGTGAGAAGTTTAGCGGAAGCTTTTGCAGACCTCAACAAGTTCCTTAAAAAGTTTGAAAACGTTCAGTCAAACACCAAAAGGTTTTCATTAATAGACAGAAATGTTGATAAGCATTATCTGCTTACAGGCAAATCTGTGATTTAAAAAAACAAGCAAACCAACATGGACATATTTCTGAAAAGAGTGACATCTCCTCAAGAAGAGCCTCAGGCAGGTCCTTCAGCAGGTATTCCAGAAGAAGGTGTTGTTATCACAGGAGATGACAGCTCCATGCGTGTTATTGTCCCTGAAGACCTTCCAGTGGGACAAGATATGGAGGGGGAGGACAGTGATGTTGATGATCCTGACCCTGTAGGTCTAGGCTAACGTGTGTGTTTGTATCTTAGTTTTTAACAAGAACAGTTTAAAAAGTAAAAAAATTAAAAATTTAAAAAATAGGAAAAAGCTTTTAGAATAAGGATATAAAGAAAGAAAATATTTTGGTACAGCTGTACAATGTGTTTGTGTTTTAAGCCAAGTGTAATTACAAAAGAGTAAAAAAGTTTAAAAAAAATAAAAAATTTATAAAGTAAAAAATTTACAGTAAGCTAAGGTTAATTTTTGTTGAAGAAAGAAAATATTTTTTATAAATTCAATGTAGCCTAGGTGTGCAGTGTTTATAAAGTCTACAGCAGTGCCCAGTAATGCCCCGGGCCTCCACATTCACTCCCCATCACTCACTGCCTCCCCCAGAGCAGCCTCCAGTCCTGCGAGCTCTATTCACAGTAAGTACCCTGTACAGGTGAACCATTTTTAATCTTTTATACCATATTTTTACTGTATCTTTCCTGTGTTTAGATACGATTAGATACACAAATACTACTGTGTTACAACTGCCACAGTATTCAGTACAGTAACATGCTGTACAGGTGTGTAGCCTAGGAGCAATAGCCTATGCCATATAGCCTAGGTGTGTAGTAGGCTATACCATCTAGGTTTGTATAAGTACACTCTGTGATGTTCGCGCAACAACAAAATTGACTGATGACACATTTCTCAGAACATACCCCCATCATTTAGCGATGCATGACTGTATGTACATACATAAACATACTGTATAACATATATATTTGTAGGTATGTACAGCATGTGGATACATTAGAGGAAAAAATATATTACTGCCTTTATAAAAGCAACTCAGGTATATTACCTACAAAGAGAGGGCCAAGCTTATGATTACATATTCCATCTCAATGGTAATCGTGTGCTTGGAAAGATAATACTAACTTAAGAACACCCATTCAACTTTCACCCTAATATTGCTGAATACACAATTTGTGAGAACTGCTACTTTTAATATGTTTACTGAAAGAGTATTGTTATAGTTAGGGCAGAACTTTTGCTGACTAGCCACTCCTTTTATAAAAATTTCTTCCTTTTTTCTGAAATGTTTTATATTAGTTATATCCAAGTTCATGGTTATTTAGATTACCCTCAGTTTAGTGGTCTGAGATAAGACATATTACAAACACATATTTCCATTTCTGTGTCATCTAAGAGAAAAGATGGAGAAAAAGAGGAATTTTTCTTTTTTCTCAAAATGTGGCTATGGGGCTGGCCCCGTGGCTTAGTGGTTAAGTGCACGCGCTCTGCTGCTGGCGGCCCGGGGTTCGGATCCTGGGCACGCACCGACACACCACTTGTTGGGCCATGCTGAGGCCGCGTCCCACACAGAGCAACTAGAAGGATGTGCAACTATGACATACAACTATCTACTAGGGCTTTGGGGAAAAAAAGGAGGAAGATTGGCAATAGATGTTAGTTCAGAGCCGGTCTTCCTCAGCAAAAAGAGGAGGATTGGCATGGATGTTAGCTCAGGGCTGAGCTTCCTCACCAAAAAAAAAAAAAAAAACTGTGTCTATGATGAATTAGCTGCTGACTTTGTAGAGAAAGATCCCCTTCCACAAGGGTGTCAAAGCATCATTTGTGAGTCCGAAAAGCAGAAGTTCACTGAGTGAGTCAATAGCTTAAGCTGGTAAAATGCTCAGCTTAGATTGTGTTAAATGAGGAACAGAACTAGAAAAAAGAAAAAATTAAACGAACCATTCCGCTCTTCTGTTCACTTATCAGACCATATCTGAAGTAAACTGTTTACTCTTGGCATCAGATTTCAAGTGGGGTATTGATACATTAGAATGATGGTGGTCAGAGGCCACAAGGATAATAGTGTTATAAAAGATAGTTGAAGGATCCATGGATGTTGTATTAGTTTGCTGGAGTTGCCATAACAAACTGCCTACCACAAACTGGGTGGCCTACACAACAAAAATGTATTGTCTCACAGTTCTGGAACCTAGAAATCTGAAATCAAGATGTTGGCAGGGGTGGTTCCTTCTGAAGTCTGTGTGGAAAAGATCTGTTCCATGCTTCTCTCCTTGGCTTGTTGATGGCATTCTCCCCACATCTTCACGTCACCTTCCGTCTATGCATGTTTCTGTGTCTAGACCCCTTTTTCACAAGGACATCAGTTATATTGGATTAGAGTCCACTTTAATGATCTCACTTTAACTTGATCACTTCTGTACACATCCTGTCACCAAATAAGGTCACATTCTAAGGTACTGGGGGTTAGGACTTCAACACATGAATTTTGGGGGAACACAATTCAATCCATAACAGATATCTAGGTTTACTAAGAAAAGTATTAGAGAGCATATAATAACTATTTTCAAACTTCTGAAGTACTAGGCTGAAAAAGAGGGATGAGATTTTTGAGGGCTGATCTTAAAAAAAACCGAAATGAATATATGAAGTTAGGGAAATAAGAAATTTCAATTAAATATAAGGTAATACATTCATTTAGAGGCCATACAATATCTTAGGAGAAAGGCTTGGGATCCTGCTGTCATTGAGACAAGAATGTAAAATCTCACCACTAGTAACTGCTGGCTATGAACCTTGGACTTGTTTTTTAATTTCTCTCTGCCTGGGCTATTCCTCTTCAGTAAAATGGAGACAATAACATCTACTTCATATGGTTGCTGTGGAAGCTAAATGAGTTGATGTATATTCAACATCCAGCACAGCGCTCAGCCCAGATTAGAACCTCAGGTAAAGTAGTTACTAGTATTATTATTACTATTTGGAGTTTTCTAATGATTGCAAAGTGAGGAGATAGTTCTGCAGAAATAAAATCATGGCTAGAGGGCCACTTTTCACAGATATTATTATAGGAATTCACTTGTGAATTACTATTTTATGGTTCTAGAAGGTAGATAATAAGTTGGAAGTAGATTCAGCAGCCCCAATTTTACATCCTCTCCCCTGAACAAAAACTAGAGTTGATATTGCTTACTTTGATTATATCACCCCTCAACTTCTTAATTTCATAACTTATAGCAATATTTTTCCCTGTCATGTGTTTGATTAATGTTGAAAAATATCTGTACAAACACCAACATCAATTTTAATGTAATCTTCAATGTCAAATAGTATCACAAAAAGCAGCACTGAATTTTCTACTGATGCAGCTCCTTGGAACTGAATGCGTGCCTCCAAATGCAAGTCCACTCTGGGCTTATTACAATAAGTACAAATAAACCTCATCCTCGTGCAAATATATAGAAAGGATACATCATCCATCCATTTATTAATTCCTAAGTCACCAAAATACACTTTGGTACCCTGTTATGTGCCCAGAGACTGTCCTAGGTACTGGGAATACAAAAGTAAAAAAAACAAAAAAATAGTTATTCTTCCCATCTTCAGAGAGTTTTCAGTTTAGTGGTAAAAACATGCAAGTAGACACTCAATTACTGAAATATTGGTGCTATGATAGGTGATGTATAGATTATTGTGGGGGTAGATAGGATAGGCACCTAACTGCAATTTTGATGGTCAAGAAGGACTTGGAAATGGAAGTGTTTCTAAGCTTACACCTAAAGGGTTAGCAGGCGTTCACAAGTGAAAAAGAGGGAAAGAGGATTCTGGAAAAGAAAAAGGTGTATGTAAATGCTCAGAGTCAAGAAAGGTCATGAATTAAAGGAGGAACTCCAGAATTTACCTGGGGTGAGAAGGAATATGGTGTGGGAAAATTGCACTGAGACAAGAGTCAGAAGACTTGACCTGGTCATTAAATAATGGTGCCCCTAACTCCCACCCATGAATGCAAGATGTACTGTGTAACAAAAACGCCAACCAGCTTTAAAGTCCATACATTATTTAAAGTCTTTTATGCAAACAAATAAATTTTAAAAGCTCAGGATATACTCTTACGATGAGGTATGGAAAGAAGAATTGTGGGTTACTAGATGTTGATCTTCTAAAAGCCAAATCTCTTTTTCCTCATCTTTCCAATAATTCATGATGCCTGGCCCTGTAAAATTGTATAGAATTGAACCAAGAGATACCTCTCTTTCAAGAAGGAATTTAAAATGAAGTTATATAATTGGGACTGGTTTTTCCAATGAATGAATAGGAATGGACTTGTCTCATTAAGAGGAGAGATGAAACTATGTGTGGTGCTTTGGCCAACACTCAGGACAGAAACCAGTCACAGAAGCTTGGCATACCTGAAGCAGTGCTTCTCAAACTAGTTGAATATAAAATAAACTTGGTAATTTTTAAAAAAAAATACAGATTCCTTCATTTTAACTCCATATAAACTGATTGTGTTTTTCCAGGCAGAAGCCCAAGAATCTGAGGTACACTCAAGTTGGGTTGACAGAATCAAGTTCTTGCCCTTTCGTTGCCCCTTTGCTGTTTCCAACTTTTTGTCTCACTTTAAACCTTCCCTCACTCCTTGCTTCAACCATACGGAAGTGGCTCAAAGAGATCAGTTTATTTCATGCCTCCATGCCTTTCTTATCAACACTCTATCTATCTTGAAATGCTTTTCCTTGAGCTATGTATGTCAGTGTGCCCTGTTTGGCATATAACTGCCCACATATATTTCAAGAGTCATCTCCTTTCAATTTCTCCTATGCTTTCCCTGTTTAAACTTGACCACTCACTCCTTAGTGTCCTGTTTAGCCCTTACCTAAAAGTATTGAATAGTGCTTGCCTTCTTGTCATATAACTAATGTCATGTAACCTATAACACATTTCTGCATGTATTTTTTTTTATTTCTTTCTCCCCTTCTACAGTGTTTGATGTAACAGATACTCAATGAATGTTTGCTAAATGAACAAATGCATGAATGGATGGATGGATGGGATACAATATACTACAATGCTTAAAACCATATGAATTCTGGAGTTAGACTGTCTGGTTTCAAATCCTTTCTCTACCTCTTACCAGCTGTGTGAATTTGGGAAAGTTACTTTATGTCTCTAGGTCTCAGTTTCTCAACTTTAAAATGGGAATGATAATAATAGTACCTGACTCACAGAGTTGTTAAGAGGTTTTAAACAAGTTAATATTTGTAAGCACTTAAAAGAGTGTCTGAAACATAGTGTTATATGTGTTTGTGAAATAGATGAATGTACTAGAGTAGAGATCATGAGTGCTTGAATTTAGATCTAGATACAGAGACTAAGAGCAGAGACAAATTCACAGAATGTAAGGAAAGAGAATTGACGAGACGATGACTGAGGAAGAAAAAGAAGTCAGGAGTAACACGGGATTCTACTACAGGTAACTGAAGCGGGTAGGCAGCCTTCTTCCATTAGTTCATTACTTCTAATCATTTGATCAACTAGAAAAGCAAAGAAAGTCTGGTCTTGAAGGATGACACACAGTCAGTGTCATTGGAAAAGAGGGAGTCAGATGTTTTAAAAGCAATAACAACTACAATGGGCCCTGAATAGTAGAGAAACAGAAGGGTTGACTGATCCAAGAAGGGAAAGCCCAGACTGAGACTACAGTGAACCCCGGGCAACAGAGGAGCCCCTGGATGGGAGGGGATGTACCTGGACTCTGGAAACACTGTGACATGGTATGTTTAGCCAACAGATAGGGCAGGTTAGGAGAATAACTCTGCAGCATTGTAGCGGAGAAAGAACGTTAAGACAAAAACTGTAGGACCTCAGCTCAGCCAATAGCAAGTGTAAATTATAAAAAAATTTCTTGGTCTCTCTAAATGTCTTTGTTCTGTTAAATGGGAATGATAATGCATATTTCATAAGTTACTATGAAGATTAAAAGAGACAGCATTTGGAATTAGTATGCAACTGAAAAATAAGGTACAGGCAGTCCTCCGTACAGGCCCAGTAGTGTGGGACTGTCAAGACAACCGTGCAAATTGAAATTGTGCAAAGCAATCTTAATAATCAATGGGAAAAATTATGATTGTCTCTTGGCCTTTAAAAATTTCTGTCATAACATTAAAATTTTTCTTACCATCATTTACAAATGCACAGAAAAATAACAGATAGTAAAACTTATATTTATTTAGTATACAATAATTTAAAACATTAGAAGCATTTTAAATTTGTGTTGTACTTCTTTGTAAAAAACTTACCAAGAGTATAAATAGTATAAAGAGTATTGAATAGTGCTTGCCTTCTTGTCCTCTAATGATATGGAGCAAGCATCTTTTTTGTGCTTTGGCTAATTGTCATACTCTTTTCTCAGTTTGGATTGGCTTCCAACATTTTATTCTTTGTGCTTTCAAGGTCTTGAAATATCTCCAAGAGATTTTTAATGTGAAGTTTTTTGCCAGACATCTTCACCCTGTTCATCACCACCACTTTTCTCATTTACATTGATAAGTTCTCTTGCAGTAAGTTTCCCTGACCTCGTATCTAAGAACTCTCAAGCGGCAGCAGTGTCAACATTCCCACAGTCAGCTATCTTCTTATAACATCTAATTTCACATTCAGCACTATTACTTCTCATTTCTTTGCTGCACTTTCATCTGTTGCACAATTCCCTCTTTTGATCATTTATTTCTATAAAATGTCACATGAGTTTATCACCAGGAGACAAGGAGACAACACAACTACATGCTTTGCTGTCTGTGCATTAACTGACTAACAGCTGTATGGTAACCATGCTGAGGGGATTGGTCACTGGTCATGATGTGCATCTGTTATTTACATAGAGATTTCTGAACTAAAGCACTATCAGCGAAGTTTGTACTTTGTGCAACTGCAGCAAATATACTGTAGTAAATGAAATTTGAACTACCTTATTAAGGGACTGGTGTTATTTAACTAAACCATGGTAACTGAAATTCATATATACATGTATGCAAATATATATATGTATTCATTTACTCATGCATATATGAATATACAAAGCAAAGGATACTAGTATTTTAAATTTCATCCTTTAGGAGAAAAGTGCTTAATTTTTCTTTAACCAATGAAACTTATGTTAATACAAGCACGCTCACAATGAGAATACCCAGATTTTGATGGTTGAGCTGCAATATGGGTAAGAGGTTTGCAATGAAGCTGAGTTTCTGACCACTCTCTGAGTGCTCTTCCTGGTCCACAAGGATCCAAACATCCAATTGTGACACACACCTGGGCTGGGAACTGTTGCTCTAAAGCCCTCCACAACAACTGGAAGTATAGTCATCAGCTTGTTTACTTGAAAAAATTGACAGAGAAAGCCATGAATTTAGAATTTTTGTGTTTTTGTTTTTAATTGTGTGTTTTATTTTGTTTTTGTTTATTTCATTTCCAAAGAGATCATTGCAAAGGAATAGCTCTAATGGAAGGAAATTTAAATTATCTTTGACTTTCCAGGGTGTGTTCCACTTCACTCAGATATCACTCCCTTTCCATCCTTCCATCCCCAAGAAGTGAAATGAAGGATAAAATGTAAGGGGAGATAGTATAAGTAGCAAAGACCATAAATCTTGCCTCATGTAAATTAAAATGCTAAAAATGAAAAGATACATTACGTATTTAAAAAGGATTCTCCCATTAAAAGTAAGAAAGAACTAAGCATTTATGCTAAAGAAATAAATTTTGGGAGAAAAAAACAGTCATGAGAATGCTCATTTTAGATTTACTTTTAATAACAAGTACTGTGAACAACCTAAATTCTAAATAGTAGGGGAAATGGCTGAAAAAAATGTAATATACTAACTAGATGGAATACTGCACAAATTTAATCAGTATAAATAAAGATTTTGAATAGATTTTAGCAACAGGGAAAAATACAAATGAAATAAAGGGAAGTGAAAAACAAAACACTTTCAGTCTAAGATGACAATAAAGGGAGTTGATATTTCTGCCCTTTTCCCCAAAGCAGAAATGCTGCTGCTCACTCCTGCCCAGTCTCAGCACAAGGCACAAGCTGATGCTCCACCAATTCCTTCACGTTATTTCTCAGAAACTCTTCAGGGAGAAGTAGTACTGGCCTGGCAAGGGCCTGTTATCTCCAGGTTCCTGGCATTAAGAGAATCACAATAGTAGACAAAACCCATCCTCATTCCTAACATAAATTTAGTATTATACTCCACCTTGAATCTCCAAGCCTATCCCCCTAACTGTATCCCAAATAGTTTACCAGTGTGGTCCATTACCAGAAAGAATATGATAATCTTCCTAATCATGTATTATACAGTCATGCTTTGCTTAAGGATGGAGATAAGTCCTGAGAAATGCTTTGTTAGGCGATTTTGTCACTGTGTGAACATCATAGAGTGTACTTACACTAACCTAGATGGTATAGCATACTACATATCTGGCTATATGCTACTAATTTTATGGCACCACCGTTGTATATGCTGTCTGTCATTAACCGAAACATCATTATGCGGTGCATGACTGTGGTTATCTCCAGAGGAATAGAAGGTCAGTCTGCCTGGAATTCCTTCTCCCCTTGTGTTTCTCTTCCTCTGACTATCCTCCCCCTCCTCCTCTCTCTCCTTCTTCTCCTCCTCCATCTTTTTCTTCTTCTTCTTCTTTTCTCCTTTTATACCTATCTGTCCCATTTGCAGAATCTCAGTTCCACCCTGGTATAGAGATCCAGCCTGATTAGTACAGGCGAGTAGTCTTTTCTGGCAACCTTCCATCCTGAAATGACAAAAGTGGATCCATAGATTAGTGATCCTATGGTCTTCTGAGGGAATCAGCTTCCTAGTGTGTTTCCTACTCTTCAGAGTAGAATCTCTGCAAGAAGGCAAACTCCCTCTCCATAATATTAATCCTCTCTCATAACGTAACTGGATATGTGTGATTTTTCTATAATTCTCTTCCCACCATAAGTAAGAATGGGGAAGAATAATAGGGATGTTAAAATATATATACTTTTGTACAAGGTTAAAGACTATGAAAATATTGAAAACTGAGGATTGGGAATTTATAGAAACCTTTTTTTTCTGGATACTATTTTTCTTACCTCACAACCACAAACTTTATAGTAAACACATGACTTAAGACAAGCGGACAGAGGTCATCTGGGCCAGTATCAGACCACCAAGGTGCTTCTTAAAATGCAGACTCCTGGGCCCCACTGCAAATCTACCATGTTAGAAGCGAGAATGGAGGTGGGATGGTATTGAGAATCTGCATTTTTAACAAGTTATCCAGGTGATCCTTGTGAACTCTAAAGTTTGGGGATCACTGCTAGCATATCTTTTTTCAGTCATCAGAAGAAAGACCCACAGCTTCCAAAGTATCACATATTACTTCTATAAACCTTCAAAACAGACCAGAAATGATGGAAATGGCATTATTCATCCTAATTATTCATTTTCTTTCCCGTTCCTAAAAGAAGATTATATGTCCCTAATTTTTGCCATGTGACCTGTAGTGCTTCTCTTTGGGAAAGACATACTCCACCGCCACCTCATTTACATCACACTTGACCATGGAACTTGCTAAGGCCAATGCAACGTAAGTAAAGGTAATATATGCAACACCTGGGCATATGCTTCCAAGCCATTGCATGGCTCTGCCATTGCTCTTTCCCCAACCACAAGACTGAAATAAGGCCGTTCCTTTAGTCTGGATCCCCAGATGAAGAAGATCTGTGAGGTAGAGCAACAGCTCTCCTGGAACCTACATGGACAGAGTGAGAAATACTTATTTTTGTAAACCACTGAGATCTTGAACTTATTTTTTATTGGAGCATAACATAGAGAAAAATTTCTAACTCAAGGAGATAAAAGATTTTGCTTAAATTATCCTTCCCTAAGATAAAATAATGGTAGGTATGGCCACATACACACAAAAAGTAGCTTGCACTGCCCCTAAGGGGGTACAGTAAGTGCACCTGGCAATATCCCATGAAAGGATGGACCCAATGTGTACACCAATTACACATTAGTCTCACTCTGCCACAATTCCCGACCTGCACCATCTCAAGCACAACAAGAACAGCTCTAATTTGCCTTCAAAAGACTGCAAGGAGGGCTTATTTGCCCTGCTCGTCTCCTACACACACACACACACACACACACAGTTTGGGCAAGAAAGAATACCACTGGGCAAACTGCCTTCAAATACACAATCTTTCTAATTTCTTCAAGGCTTTTTCTGTTTGCTTTCCCAAATTCACCTTCTCATCTTCCATGACAACAGGACCAGACAAAATGGTCTTGTTTTAATATTCAAGAGCTGTTGCTCCCAGACAATGGAGCGCTGTTCAGCAGAAAAGCTCTAATCAGCATGCAAAAAATCCCTTTAACTCTTCCTTTCTCATCATTTGTGAATTAGAAAGACCCTGAGAATACCTTTACCAGACCCCTGAATTCATCTTCCTGACAGCACAGGTTACAAATACAAACCAGGATGAAAAACAAAGTGTATGGCTAAACCACTTGCTCTCTACTCATTTCTTTCTGTAATTCAACAAAATGGTGGGATTCTGAAATAGACGTATAACATTAGCTTAATAAATACCATTTGGATCTGAAGTCCTATACATGGAAAGGAATTCCCAGAAGCTACTTTTCTTTAACTTCTCATCTTCTAAAGTAAACAAAATTTAGTAGATTTTAGTAAAAATTAAGCAAATTTTTTAAAAGAAGAATTCTAAAAGATGCTAGAAACAAGTTTAATTAACATGCTGAAAATATACATGCAGATCTATTCTGTACCTAGGTGACAAGTCACAGGGAATTTTATTAAAGAAATTATCATATACCATTTGTGCTTCATAGTTAGTCTGGCATCCCTATATAGTTTAAAATCAAGTGTCTCTGTTGGATAATAAAAAGCCACTAATTCTTACAGATATAATTAGAGTCATGTCATCTGGCACAATGTGTTTTAAAATGGTATGTGGCTACCTTCAAAGCCCAAAGATTTATCAAATATAATTTTTCAAGTGTGCTTAAAGTTGCTAACATAAGCTAGAGCCCTTAGCTCCCAGTATGTTGTTTAAAATATAAAGAAGAGACGCTTCCATAAGAAACAAAGCTATTTAGGAGTCATGATCAATCACCAAGGAGAGACATTTGATTCAAATGACTGCTCCATGACTCATGATAGTGGAAGTCCCTTTTGTTACCTGACTTAGAAGCCCCTGAAGCCGCTACACTATTTATATTGGACTCTTACCAGGATCCCAGTACAGTCCAGGAGTTTCTGAGGCTATGAGTCAAGACCGAGAAAACAAAAGTGTTTTAAACTCCACCAAGACTACCTCCATGGGGACAGTTCTGGGCCAAGAGAACAAGTGGAAATCTGACAGATTATTTATAGATTTTTTTTTCCCCTTCCTCCCCTAACTACAAGAATTCAAGACATTCCAAAAAGTCTAGGAGCCACTCACTTGGTCCAGTACTTCCTGGAATTCCTCAGATGGCCCCAGCATTGCTTTATCAGCCCAGGGAACATTCAGATTTCTATAACCAACAGGGAAAGACACACACTCGCTGATTATGGCTGGACTCTGTGCCCATTAGCTCAGACTTATAGCCAAGCAAATACTCAGATAAATCCAGTCTCAGCAAAGTTTAGGGGTACAAAATGCCAGGTTTCATTCATCAATTGGCACCTTTATCCTACCAAATGCATCATCGCTTTGATGAGGACAAGGATGCCCTCCATCTCCAAGAGATTCTTTAATTCTGTTACACTTTCTTCTTGTATCAGTTTCTTCCCTATCCTACCTCCAAAATATATGGCCATAATAAGAGTGCCATTTAGACTGCTTAGGGCATTTGTTCATTAAAAAGCCAACTCTCAGCTAAATGAAGAGCCAAAGATCATTAGAGGTGACAGAGCATGGAATTTTTTAAAAGAGTACCTCCCATAAGGCCTCAAATATCACCTTGGCCGTTTATGACTCTCTTGGTGTGTATTTTATACACCATTTATTTAAAACAGCTTTGAGAGAAGGTCATTCAGGTATTTGGATGTGGGTTAACATCTAAAATGAACCATGGTTTATTATTCTTCTTATTGTCCACTTAGTAAGGATAGTATAGTAGATAGTTGAAGACTATGGCCTCATTTGAGAAAGTGCAAAAACAGCACTTTTCCCCCATTCACATTAGAATGAATATCTTGGTATTTAAGGTTCTAACTCTTTAGGAGTGAATGGTAATTTTGTGCATATAGCATATCTGTACCTTATCCTTCTAACTCTTGAGCATAATACTCTAACTCGGGCAGAGAAGAGCTGCAGCAAAAGGACTTGAGTGTCTGCAGCAGTGTTCTGTTTAAATGAATTGGATCTATAAGACAATCTCATCAAGCTTGTGTTAGTATAAGTGGCAGCTTTATGTTGAAGAACAAGAGGAAGTAGTGAAGGATACCGTGATGCATCATAAACCTGCAGGATTTTTACAAGCCAAGCTAGACGTTGAGATGAGAACAGATTTACTTGTCAGAGGCTCTGATGTCAAACTAGCGTTTTCTACGATTTTCAAAAAGAATACTTTTTAATACATTCACAACACAATAGCACTCAACAGCAATTGACGACCCACAGAAATGTATGTAAATTAATATCAAAAAGAAGAATCTACCTCTGATTGACAGGAATGCCTGTGGGTAATATGAGAGTTACTTTGATATTTTTGAATGTTAACTTTTACAAGCCCATCTCAAGTTTGCTCTCATTATTCTGGAACTAATCGAAGGGTCATACATAGAAAGACAAAAAGTAATTCGTTTGAGACTCTGAGCAGGATTTTTATGCAACTTATCCACAAGTGGGAACCAAGGAAATTTTGTAAGCATAAGCAAAAGATGAAGCTCCATCATTAAAACATCTGTGAGAGGACCTGAGAATTAAATAGTTAAGATTCAGAACGTAAAGAGGTTAATGGTGGGATGCCCCAAGAGTATACTTTAAAACGGTTAATGTTCAATGAATTTATTAACCTGAGAAAAGAGTGGGTTGTGAATTTAAAAGTTTGCTAATGTTATAGAGTGTTAAGAGAATTCAGGAATGAGAGGACTTTAAGAGCTACCAGGAGCCATCTGATTCCTTTCTTTGATGCCCTCTAGGTGAAGTCTGGAAACAGGCCTGATGGAGAATGCTTTTCTGCATTAAGAGAACACCATTGAGTTTCTTAAACAAGGACCAAAGAAAGTATTTTAGATTCTTAAAGAAGAGGGGAAAGGGCACTCTAGTGGAATCAGAGAATTTGGAAGATGATCTCAAACTGGCTTAAGAAATGAAAATTGAAGAAAAAATATAAATAGTTTGTTCCAGTGTATAAACCAGTATTGTAGGCATATGGTGAACACCATTTTGAGTTTGATAAGCAAATTTAGTAAAATTTTGTTTAAAAATGTAAAGGCATTTCAAGCACTAGGTCCTATTATTTCCCTCAAGACCAGTACCCCCAGCTGCTCCAAATGGAGCAGCAAAGTGAAATTAACCAATTCCCTTGAAAGGCTGTAGTGGTTCAGCTTCAGGGGGCTTGCTAATTTCCCTTCTCCAGGGGTACCAAGTGAGGCCTGAGAGCAGAGCAGAGAGGCAGAGTGAAAAGAGAAATTAACAAGCTTACTAAAGTATTGCTGCCCCCACTTCTTTCAAGGGAATTGGTTAATTTCACTTTGTAACTCCCTTCAGATCAGCTCAAGTTTGAGAAAATCTCCAATTAAATAGAGGGAGAGGGGAGACAAAGACAATCTGGATAGAATTTAAATCAGTGACCTCCATCCAAAACATTCCCTCAAAATACTCAAAGCACTTTAAACATAAAGGTTAACAAATATTTTTAAAAATCTGGCCAGGGTACAGAAAAGTTTTCTTTTCATTTTTATTAATTTTATCCTTCCTTAGAATCTTGGTAGAACTTCTGAAATACAAATATTTTCTACTTTACCAGAATCACAGGGTTAAAGGCTGTTTGTTTATGTCTGACCCATATAACACTCATTTACTCTGTTCAAATCTGGATGATGTGAATGCCTCTAACAATTTCCAATGTGAAATAACAATATTAAGTGTTTTAAAATTTAAAAAAAAGAAATAAGCAGCTGGAAGAGACTCCTCATAAGCACTGCCTTGAATTATGAAAAGGGAAAAAATGGTAAAGAAATGAAAGGAACTAGTAGAAAAAAATAAAGGGATGATAAGTGGAAGAGGCTTGAAGGGAAGAGATATATGAAAATAGTAAGTGCATGTAAGTTAGCTAAGGATATGAGGTATATTTTTTAAGGTATTGTGAACAACATAAGTAAATACCTGCATTCAACTTATAACAACACTAAATAATGGGCAAATTCTCACTAAGAAACTAGAATATGTAAAATCACTGAAATAATGTAATACAGCTAGTATAAATAAGTGATCAACAAAGTACTAGTATCTTAAAATTGCTTGGGGGGCCGGCGCCATGGCTTAGCGGTTAAGTGTGCGAACTCTGCTATTGGCGGCCCAGGTTCAGATCCCGGGCGCACACCGACGCACCGCTTGTCAGGCCGTGCTGAGGCGGTGTCCCACATAAGCAACTAGAAGGATGTGCAACTATGACACACAACTATCCACTGGGGCTTTGGGGAGAAAAAGGGGGAAAAAAAAAAAGGAGGAGGATTGGCAATAGATGTTAGCTCAGGGCTGATCTTCCTCACAAAAAATAAAATAAAATAAAATAAAATTGCTTGACCATTATCTATTTCGTTAGTGTCGTGGAGTCAATTCCACCTCCTAGTGCCCCCTGTGCACAGCAGAGCAGAACCCTGCCCTATGTTTTTGCTCCATTTTCTCATCTTCCAGTGCTATACCACACATATGCTCTGCTGCTATGCATAGGGTTTTCATAGCCAGTTTTTTCAAAAGTAGGTGGCCAAGTCCTTCTTCTTGGTCTGTCTTAGTCTGGAAGCTCTGCTCTAACCTGTCCACCATGTGACCCTGCTGATGTTTGAAATACCACAGTGGTGAGAGTGCCAGATCTTAACCACTAGACCACTTAACCATAGACCACTTCTATTCATGCTTCTTTTTCATAAAATTTGTAAAACTCGTTCTTTACAAAATAACCTTTTACTTTTGACACATTTGACTGAACTCAACCAACAATATTAAAACAATTAAGGATATATGGAGTTAAGTCTTTTTGTAGGCATCATGAAGAAATAGAAAAAGCACAGCTTTGATGCTAGATAGCAAATAAAATCTAAGTTCATCATTTTCTAGGTAGACTCCATAAGTGGCTTTGGACAAATTACTGGGCCTTCCAAAGAAAGAAATGTCAACCTTCAGAAAATGAGTATAATAAGACCCACTGTGAGAGACTGTTTGATTAGAGGATGTGTATGGAAATGCATAATGTGTCCAACAAATAGTAGATATTATTTTCATTATTAAAGTTCAGTATAGATAAGACTAAAGCTGAAAAGTAATTTAAGAGATAATTTAAACTAGCAGTTCCCAAAACTAGTTTTGCCTCACCATAAACTGTATGCAGCTTTATAAAAATAGAGATTTCAAGACCCCACTTCAAATTTATTAGATCAGATCTCTGTGAATGCTGTCCAGAAATCTATTTCCAATCCAACATGTTATTTTTATTAATGATACTTAAATACGTCACTTGCCAATATCGCATAATGGCAGCACAAAAACCAGAACCCTATGTTTCCTGTATCTTGGCTTAAGCTTGTCTGCTATACGCTATATCTCTATGGTCAACTACAGTGCTAGACTCAGAGTGTCCTAAGGAGTCTGATGAGTCTTTTTTTTTTTTTTTTAACATTTTGTAGTCTGATTCTAAACACTTGGTAAATCCTCGTCTCTTCTTTCTAAACTCCAGATTCTTCCTGGCAAATAATACCCAAGCACATATATTGCCCACTTTCTATAGATTTTCCCTGTTAATTTGTCACTGTTTTGTTTACAGAGACAGAGTTAATGAAGAACCAGATATACCAGCTTCAATGAAAGCACATAAAAAGAATAATTCACTTAAATGTAAACTTGTACTTCTAAACAAGATAAAGTAACAGAGATCATATTTATCTTCCTGTCTGAAACAACTGAAAATCTGGACAGAATATATAAAACACTTCTTAAGATGTTGCCCATCAAGCAACTAAGGGGGGTCAGAGCATGCTACGCCAAAATATGCTTAATTTGGCACGTTGACTACTTTGAGCTAACGACATTTGAAAAACAGCAGATGCAAGAAGGGCATGCTGACCTCCTCTTTTCTTCCTTAAAGCAAGAGATAAAAATCCCAAGGGAAATATGCCATCCCTATACCTGGAGGAAAAGAACATTCTCATCTTGAGAGACAGAGAGTCAAAGCCAAGATAAGTCTGTACAGACAAACCTTGTTAAAATAACCCTAACCTTCCTTTAGCCTTCTCATATATGTTAGTCACTTTTCCACAATTACTACTCTTTGTTCAACCTAGTATATAAGCACTTAGGCCCAACCACTTTTTGGGTCTTCATTTTCCTATTGAAGGCTCACAAGTACCTGTAAAAATAAAATTTGTATGCTTTTCTCCTGTTGATCTATCTTATGTCAATTTAATTCTCAGGCCCAGCTGGAGACCCTAAAAGGGTAGAGGAAAAGTTTTTATCTCCCTTCACAACAAATGACAATGATCTCTGCAAAATGGGAAATAAATAAGATAATGCCTCAGCTTACTCCCTAAAGAGATTTTTCAGGCCATAGTGTAGGAAGAGGAAATCCAGGACGAGCTAAAAAGAGTTCAGGTCATACAAAATATCTTCTCTGACCACAATGGAATTAAATTAGAAATCAACAACAGAAAGATCTCTGGAAAATCTCACTCTACTAAATAACCCATGGGTCAAAGAAGACATCAAAAGTGAAATTAGAAAGTATGTTGAACTAAATGAAAATGCACATCAAAATTTGTATGATGCAGCCAAAGCAATACATGAGGGAAATTTAGAGCACTAAGATGCCTATATTAAAAAAAAAAAAAACTCAGTTTCCACCTGAAGAAAAAGAAGAGCAAATTAAATCTGAATTAACTAGCAAAAAGAAAATAACAAAGATCAGAGTGGAAATCAATGAAATAGAAATCAGAAAAACAATAGAGAAAATCAATTGCTGAAATCAAAATCTGGTTATTTTAGAAAATTAATAAAATCTATAGACCACTAACTATACTGATTAGGGGGAAAAAAGACAAATTCTCAATAGCAGAAATGGGAGAGTTGATATCACTAGAGATTTTACAGATATTAAAAGAATCATAAGAGAATATTATGAACAACTTTATGGTAACACATTTGACAACTTGCACAAAATGGACAAATCCCTTGAAAGACATAAACTGCCAACACTTAGGAAGAAATAGCCTGAATAGCCTTTATATACTAATGAAATTAAAATTGCAATAAAAATCTTACCACAAAGAAAAGTGGTAGGGAAGTATTACAATGGGGCATTAGGAAACTTTTGGAAATAGATGGATATATTCATTATCTTTATTGTGGTGATGGTTTCAAAGGTGAATACATATGTCAATACTTATCAAATTGTACATTTCATATATTAATGTTATTAAATTAATTAATATTAATGTTATTAATATTAAACATGCAGTTTATTGCATGTTAATCAAAACGACAAAAATGTGACCTAAAAAATACTAATTGCATCTAGTAAAGCTGTGATAGTTGGTAGCCTACTCACTCAAGACGACATTAAAAATTAACCATCATAAACACAAATCCAATCTGGGAAAGTGGTCAGAAAGAGAACCAGAGAGTAAAAATCCCTCAAGTTTAATGACATCTTAGATCTTCTAGAAGTGTTCATTTCCTTCTTTGGGTCAAATGTGAATATTTGAATTTCTAGCAAAAAAAAAATCTAATATTTTCAAAAACTTGTATTTACTCATAGAGAGAGAAAAATATCTTTAATAACTATCACTAGAATCAATACTTACATGTCAGAGTGTGGACAGTCTATCTGTTTCAGTTATTTATCACTAATATCTGTCCCACTTCTCTCATAGGTCTCTTGTGAGAATAAAATAAAATAAAGTGTCTGAAAGGAGTTTTTCCTATAAAGTGTTTTAAAGTTTCTAATACTTTGAATGAGCAAAACTCATAGAGTGGAATGGAAAGCAACTTCATTCTTTTCTTGAGTCTGCCTACACATATTTACTCAAAGATGATTACTCTAGCCTCCAGCCCCCTCCCATACTCCCAGCTTATACGAATCTAGGGAAGGTCCCACGATTTTTCTGATAAAGCTCACATAATTAAAAAGTTTTCTTCAGTCTCCCAGGCAGTTCTGGGACATCATTGACTATGTTCAGCCCAGTGTCATACCAACTCTGTATTTAATTCAGTGCTAAAGCTTCTCCCCTGATTCATACTGACCACCTACAGAGGAGGAAGCTAGAAGAAATGATTGTCTTCTTCCCTTTTTCTCGTCTTTGTTCTTCAATATCTCTTCCCTCAGCTTACTACTGTGAATTTGTCACCTCTCCAGGATCTAAACAGAGGAGGTAGAACAGGAAAAAGAGCAGGCGAGTTCTTACACAACAGGCCCCGGTATGGCCGTGTTGGGGTTTAAAGCAGACCTTTTCCCTTCCGGGAGCATTTATGGGTTCTTGGGAGACCCTCATCACAGAAAATCTTTTGCTGGCAGTTCTCAATGCAGGTACTCCTTGGGTGATTGCTCAGAACTCTTCTCTAAGTCCTTGGGAATTTGGCTGCGTACTTCCAACATCTTTCTGCTGAGTTTTCCTTGCCCCTTCAAGGAGTCCACTTGAACAAGATCTAACATGATGCTCTACTACTCTTTCCCTTATACCGCTCTCAATCTGTCCATGGAAAACTGCCTAAACTTCACGTCATGAGGAGTGCAGTTACACGGCAAGAGTTTTCTAGGGTTGCCATAACAAAGTATCACAAACTGGGTGGACTAAAACAATAGATATTTACTGTCTCACAATTCTGGAAACTGGAAGTCCAAAATGAGGGTGTTGCCAGGGGCATGCTCACTAGGAAACCTGTAGGGGAGAGTCATTTTGGCCTCTTCTACCTTCTGGTATTTGTCAGTAATCCTTGGCATTCCTTTGCTTATAGATACATCACTCCAATCTCTGCCTCTGTCATAACATGGCCATTTTCTTCCCTGTGTGTCTCTGTCTCTTCTCCTCTTCTTATAAAGACACTAGTCTTAATGAATTAGGACCTACTCTAATTCAGTATTACCTTGTCTTGACTTAACTACACCTACAAAGATCCTATTTCCAAATTAGATTATACTCACAGGTGTTGGGTGTTGGAATTTCAACATAGCTTTTGGAGGGAAAGCAATTCAACCTGTAACACATACCAGCCATTCCAACAGTAGCCCTGTGCTCTACTGCCGTGGGATCCTCAAACTGATGCTAAACTTTCAGATTGTTCAGGCATAAGACAAGCACCAATCCTCAGTGTCCCTCAAGCTCTCTGAATGGTTTCTTTAGAGCCCTTCTCATTGCATCTGAGGTGAGAGGAAAACACCTCCTTCCCACCCTATACTCACTTCCTTTAACTTCCCACATAGATGGTTTAACATCTTCTTTGGGAATGTGGGTACAGTTAGTATCTATTATATTAGGACCTCAGTCAAAATTGAAGCTGAAATAGCTCACTATTTACATACACAATTGTCAAAGTAGTTTAACAACACTTCTGTTAAAGCAGATGTATACCAACCACGTCTGTGATCAGAAATTTCATTCTCAAAGGTGAAAATAAAAAGCATACATTGCCCAGGAGTTTCTGCCTTCTCTGTTGCTTCCTCAATGGATAAACTCAGATGATCTTTATTAAAAAGTCATGTGGATATGGGGGAAGATTGGCACAGACGTCAGCTCAGGGAGAATCTTCTTCAAGCAAAAAGAGGAAGATTGGCAATGGATGTTAGCTCAAGGCAAATCTTCCTCAGCAAAAAAATAAAAGTCATGTGGTATTACTGGCTCATAAATACATAGTGTGATCATGAGTAATAAACCAAAAAGCACAATAACTGAAATATACAGAAGACTTAAATTAGCCTGTAGCTTAAATACCCATCCCTCTAAATGATTTTTGTTAAATAAATAATAAAATTGGTTAATTTGACATCCTTCACCTAATTAGCTTATAAGTGAAATTCAGATGAGAATAAAAATGGCCATAAATGCATAAAAGAGCAAAAAGTGAAGGTAGAAACAAATGATGGGGATGGTCAAGAAACTGAATAATTATTTAAGAATTATTGAATACATTTAAAATAATAAAAGGTGAAGAGCAAAAAGTAGTTTTATTAATTTTATTATAATAATAATTATAACGATATATCATATATATCGTTATAATTATTATATATCATAATAATTATAATTATTAATTTTTGCAGGATCTATTTCTTATGGGAAAATTATTAGCTGCACATATAAAATCTAAAATTAAATGACTGTGTTTGTAATCATTCTTGAGTGTGGAATGTACCTGCTCACTCACTCATGCACTACTACCCACTGCAAAGCTCACAGCCCCATTGATCATAATTCCTGCTACTAAGTATCAAGAGCTATATGAACGCTACTTGAGAGAGGTTAATGATAGTTACTCTATATTTTCCAGTTCCATCAGATAACATGTTTCATTTTTCCTGCCAATAATAGCCCCATTTGAGCTTGTAATGCAACTGCATATGTTCAAACTACATCACTGAGTCCAAAAAGCTACTTTGTCTATTAAAAAAATTTGCATACATGTACAATAACACCTCTCTCCCTCATACTCTTTGCATTTACACACACTTGAATTAAACTGATTCCCTAATATATGCTTTATTCAATGATATCAAACCACATTATTCCCTAAATACTTTTTGCAAGTCAGGCAGGCATTCTGTGACACAAACATGGTTTCCTGTGACATATACATGGTTAAAATTACAAAATCTCCTTGGGAAAACCCAGCTGTGACATTCTCTCACTTCCTTATTTCATCCACTCCAAGCTCTGGCTCTTTGAGACTCTCCATTCTCCCACAGAATCTGTTACCGATAGGCTCTATTTAGTTTCCATTTTATTAATGAAAGCTATCAAACTTTGATCTCAGCTCCAGCTCCATGATCCCAAACTTTCTGTGGCTTTGAATGGAATTCCAAAACACATGCAGTGTTTGAGGAACAAATATTCTAAGCAATTTGGGGTTCACTTATGTGGGACTCAATGGACAATCTTAGGAAATTTGGGAGGTAGAAATAATAGTTTTCACTCCTATCTGTCAACATTCATCTTTTCTTAGCATCATTTTCTCCCTCTTCTTGTCTGCCTTCCCCTGTCAGCAAGATGTCTTCTATTCCCCAGCTCTCTGGTACTAACATGACAGTCAATGTAAAAATACTGAATTTTAAATTCATTTAAAAGAAAGTGTTATATGTCTAATAAGTTATAACTTAGAAATATCAACATTTCCAAATAATACTACACAAAGGCAAGAAACTTTAAAAGTGGGAATTAGTATAAAAATCAATAAATTATAAAACTAGAAGAAACATGAATCCTTCTTCCTTGGATTTCATTGCATTCAATAGTTCAACAAATATTTTTCGAGGGCCAATATGTACTTTTATAGTGTTTACATTCTTTTACCTCATCACAATCTGTTCTGTACCAATATTAGTTGGACATTTCTCTCTAACTGGTGAGCTCCTTTCAGGCTGGAATCATAGCTTGTTTAGTACTCACACAATAAATGTTTGAGGAATTTAATTTGGTCCCACTCACTCCTCACTTTATAGTTAAGGGGAAAAGAACAGTGAAATGTTAGGGGCTCTCCCAATGTCATACATATGGTCAGTGGAAAACACCACCTAAGAATCACTAGCATTTTAGGCATTGGTATAGAAAAAGCACTTTTTGCATAACGTTAATCTTCAAATTATACAATATTGGCCACCCATCTAACTATTCCATCTAAATGGAAGAATGGTCTTATTTTTAAAATACTTCTGATTCAAATTTGATCTTTATCACTAATTTATTTGAACATTATTAATTTATACTTTTAATATGTGTTTTGTCATAACTATTAAGCTACTCCTGGTCCTGAAACATTGTAGAGTTTTATAATAACTATGCAATGTGTTATAACAGGATCAGTGGCAGGACAAGTTTCCCTTTGCTCGGAGTACGTTTGTAAAACAAGCCTCAGCTTTAAGAGGAATGATATAAACCTAGAATAATGTGGGAAGAGGGTGACTAGGCTGGCAGAGGATGCAAACACAGTTGTATGGAAAATGGCTGGATTTTGGAGCACAGGAGATTTTGAACCTTGAATATAAAGGATTTCAGGGGGCCTATAAATGCTATTTTCAAATCTTTGAAAGTATTTAATATGGTAAATGAATACGTTTTCTGCATCTATCTTCAAAAACAAATAAAACCAAAGTTTCTGTGAAGTGAAAGGAAATCAGATTACTATCAATTTAAGTATAATTGATTTATCGAATCAGCTGGACTCAGTAGGGTACAAATAGAAAGAAAGCGTGAAAGGCGGGAAGGAGGGAAGGAAGGACGGCAGGAAGGAAGGGAAGAAGAAACTTTGTCCCTCTGCTCATTCAAACACTCTTAGGGCATTCCTCTTTCTCCAGCATTGATGGCATCTAGAGCCAGCCTCTCAGCCCCATTTAGTCACAAGAACAATCTCATTTCCATAATTTTAAAAGCCTCATCCAACAACATAAAAATTCTGAACCTTATCTTCTTTGAAGCTTCTCCTTTCCCTCCGTTCCCCCATATCTGGGCTGGAAATCTGAAATGCGTGAGTGATGACCTCCTCTCTCTTCCTAACCCTTCCCCACAGCCCCTTCTCACTCACTGGCTACTCTTCTGATGGAACCCCAGGTCAGACCCAGGTAACGAAAGAGGATTAGGGGGAAATAGGTCAGTTGTAAGAGTTACTCTCAGGGCACTTGGTGTGATAGATAGTCTTACTGGTGTTTTTGCAGCCTCTTTGGAGCTCTACTACTGAAGATCCCCAACCACAGGTCACTCAAGGCCTGAGCAAGGCCGCTTCTCCAACTGACTGCTTACAACTAATCCGGGCTTCTGGTGGTCCCCTCCACTGGAGTCTCCTTGTCCCTTTAGTCAATTCTTTTGGGCAAGATCCCTTTCAGCTGACCTATAGTCAGTTTCCTTTAGCAAGATTCAAGTTCAGATGTTGGTAAGGACACAGCTAGAGCAAGTTCAGGTCATTCCCAGAGATTCCCTTCTTTCTGCCACCAGGAAGGGGCAGCTCCAGTCACAGCCTCTCATCATGAGACTATTTAAGAGTAACTCAAGTAACATGTCTTCAAACATCAAGATCTTGACCCACACACATGGCAGGGTCTTAACCTGACCCCTCCCTGAAGCTTCTCACTTAGAGTGAGGGGGAAAGTACCTAATTCTGCTTCCTCATCCAAATACATAGAAAAGGCTCTCCAAAGAAATGTCTTCCCTAAAGCCTTTTCAACCTCCATCATTTTTTATATATGGGTGGGTGATAGCTGATGCAGGCAAACCCAGGTTAGGATCACTCCCTTTACAAGTCCAGCTCCTTGATTTGGAATGTTTTGTTCTCTAACTTTGGGCCTCTGGAGGCAATAGAAAATACCTGAACATCCTGTTGCTCACATACAATGTTTTAATAATTAGAGCATTCAGAAAATGTAATTGTCAGCCTTGTCAACACCTAGAGTTTAAGCAGAGGCTAGCTCTTGATTCTAGAACAAAGAGCACATGTATGGCTCCAGCATAGATTGGGAAGTCAGTCCTCTCAAAGAGACATCTTAGCTCTTAAGACTTAATGATACACAAGCTGTCTCTGTATAGGATGAGCAGAGAGGTTCCTCTTGTTTTCAAGGACAGAGAGAAGAACATCAACAGAAATCTAGAATATGATGCAACTCAATAAACATCTCCATATACCCTACTTGGCTATCATTTATTTGATCTCTTCTCATTTTGTTTGAATTGGCATATCAAGACAGTACCAAGCTTGTTATTTCAACTTTAACATAAAATCCCTAGAGGGATAAAGGAGAGTTCTGGGTTCAGATACATCAAGGATTCAGACAATCAAAAGAAGTTTAAAAATAAAACAGTAACAACACAGGAATAGTTAAGTAATGTGGAAATATTCAACATCGCTCTATTTAAAAATATTTACTAATAATTACAAAATAACCATTAAAATAATTTTGTTCTCTCCTTCCTTTCCTTCAGGCCCCTTCATTTTAACTGCACTTCGCTGTTTTCTGTCTCAGGCCAGATATTACCAAACACAATTAGGGTCCTCCCTGCCCCCCACAAAGTTGCTTTGGTTTGATTTCTGTTCAGGAACTGAAAGAAATGTTTAAACTTTAGCTTTTTCCTGATCCTCTTCCTCTGGAGTTCATCAACATATGCACTTTTTTGCTCTTTCTGAGAAAACCTGGATGCAGAACTCATTACTTCTCTGAATTGTCCTAAGGAATTCACACACACACACACACACACACAACACAATAAGTGAGCAATATAGATTTTCTAACATTTGCACAAGGAAGGTAGAGGAGAAGGTTAACATCTTAAACCACACATCAAACAACTAAAAACCTCTCAGATATTTTTGCTTCTAACGTCATCCTTAGGTAAACCTCCATGGAAGATTTTTTTCTTCTTTTGACCTCTCCCTTCCTTCCTGCAGTACCTAGATGCTGGGCTGTTTTCTCTTCTCTCCCGTATTTTCCTCAAACATTTCCATTCTTCTCTCCTTTGTAGATGAAGCAAATCCACTCTACCTCAGCACCTACTGCACATTTTGCAATTCAAACATGTCCCAGTGATGTTCAGCAAAATAAAGGCCCTTACAACAGCTCCTGCCTCCCTGAGAATACAATTTAGCCAATGTAACTTTGATTACCAGAACATGCTCACCTGGCTTACCCTCCCCTCGCCCCTAGGGGTTTGCCCAGATATTCTTCTGAAGATGTTCTTTCTCTATTTACATATACAATCTGAGTGAAATAATGCAAATTTTCTTCATGATTTGTTTCTCTGTCTTGGCAACTGAAGTTTAGTGGACAACTTTTCATATTACTTTCCACCGTAGTCACAGTAGGGAATTCAATCAGATGACACGAATACACGACAGAGCAGGAAGTCTGATTGCAGTTGTGGAAAATGAAACGGATGGCGCCCCGCCATCCTGTGCTCTGCGTTTTGAAAGGTCTTGAGTCGGCAAGCCCTAAAGTCTTCGCCAACAGGACGCTTTTCCTTTCCAGGGTCCACATTTCTCATGGCCCCGAGGATTACATTCCACAAAATTACTTTTATTTCTAACCGTACATCTAGAAACTTGTTTAGATGCAAATAATGACGACAATGACCCAGATAATTATACCTTGGATTTATGGGGCACTTTTCTGAATTCTTCTTGAGTATCTAAGACTCCCCATCATTCCCCTTCCCTAAATATCATAATCCAAAAAGTAATGATTGTACCTATAAATACAGACTTATTTCAAGAGTTTAAATACTTTTTTAATGGTTAACCCTAAATACAGAGTACTAGTAGCATATTCCACCCATACCCCAGTCCAGGACTGGTGAAATAGGCAGCTGGCAAGGAATTAGTGCCTAAGGCGGTTTTAACATATTTTACTTTCTGGCTGAGTAAGGCATTAAGACATGCGTCAGGTATTGTTAGAGAAAGTGTTCAGCAACGGTCAGCCCCCAAATAATTACAGACCACCGTTTCTTTTAAGATGTGCTCCCCACTATCTACATGGTGGTAACTGCCTTACACCACCTGTTCTGTCAGCATTGCACACCAAGAACGTGGACAGGCCTGCTGCTCACCTGAGGTTAATGATTACCCTGTGGCTTTTCTCTACAGTTTACACATTCTAATATTTTCCTGCTGTATTATCACCTAGGAACTTCTACAGGGAAAGAAAGAAATGCACTGCGTGTCAAAATTGCTTCCTCATTGACGTGTGTGCACACTTGTGTGTGTTTCTGCAAGAATGGGTGTTTAATCAACAGCGTTGTTACAGTACCTTTAAACCAAGCTGGAAAAGGAAGAACCAAAGGTGAGGAAATGACTTGAATCAAAATCATCTCTCCAAAGGTGTGTGATTGAACCATAGAATAAATGTCCTGAGAGGGGTGCAAAATGATGTTCATGAGGGTTATCTGCCTAGGCTAGATATTATTATTGTTCTATTGCTCTAAATTGATGTTTTGCAAATGTGCAGAGAGGCATAAACACACAAAAACACACATCAAGAACTTTCATCTACATTCCTTAAGTATTGCTTTACTAGGAAAGCACAGGTCTTTATGTGGTTAGGAGACCGTAATTTTAGCCCAGCAAGCCTCCTCTTCATGTTGAGAAAATGAAAGCCCTTTGAAGATTAATAGGTCTGTGGGTCTTCATTCATTTTGCAAGGGCACAGCCATGCTGATTCCTGCACTGTAGCAATTTAAGGAAAGCAAGTATCAGCCTCACCTGAGAGATATGAATCATGATGCAATCTTCCCCAGATTGCCCCCATTTGTTCAGTCTTCCAGAACCCTTCTAGTTCGTTGTGTCAACGCCCATCTCCTCCAGACACTTCTGAGAAAAGTTCAAGCTGGACGTCTCAGTAAATACGAAAATACATGAAGAGGTCAGACATATTGCCCAACAAATTAGTAAGTTTAGTTTAGCATATTAGAACTCCCCGACATGGTGTTTGGAGTCTCTTGGGACATTTTCTTCCTTAGGCAAATGTGATGCCAAAAAAATTGTGTTTCCCCAACATGCATCTTCCCATGGTTCAGGACTGTCCACAGGAAAACAGAGCTGCCCTATTGTGGCCTCTCCTGCCTGTGTCCCTAATGAGGCTCTGCTAACCTCCAATTCCTATAAGTAGATCATATTTTACTACATCTCGGGCTTACAGCTTTGTGGCTTTTGGGTTGGGTTTTTTTTTTTTTTAAAGCCATGTCTAAAGGCAATCTATTTGATCAGAGAGTAATATCCTGACTTCCTCTTTTATCATTTCCCAGTCAGACTTGGGCTAAGGTGGAATCCTGTAGTTACTGTGTTTAACATTAAAAATAATTTCATTTTCCTGCCAGAAGCAAGTCTTACTGATCATGTTGCTGCTTAGAAGCCTAAAGAATCATGGCTTTCACCTAACTTTTAGTAGTGAGAGATGGCAGATAATCCTAATTAAGAAAGACACACGGATGAGGAGAAAGACTGACATATAGAACAAAAAGAATTACAACTCCACTGTAGTAGCTATTTCCATAATCCAAAAGAGAAAGGGAAATTGTCAAGGCAGCAGGAATTGCTTTCAAGAGCAGTCTCCACTCAAGACTAAAGCAGACATGCAGTGAAATTTACTCAGATCTGCTGCTTCTTTCTTCAACTCAGTTGAGGATTTCAATTTAATCTAATACTGCAAAACCAATAGTTCAGTAGAAAACACCACAGATTCTGAAGGGAAAATCATTCGTATTCAAGAAGTAGAAACGGTATATTTTACTATGGCATTAACTCAGTGTGAATTCAGAAGATCTGAAGATATTTTCCCCTAGGCAGTATTTCTCTTTTCTTCAAATCATCAATTATAATTTTTCTTGAGGACTCAGAGTTGATATATGAAATGTCAGTGCTGTGGTATTGTGACCTGCTGCGGTTGAGAGCCAGCCTCTTGACTGGGGATCTAATACTGTTGCCAAACAGTTGAGCACTTGTTAGTTGTAGCCCTGGGTAATGGCAGTGAAAGTTATCCGGGGGAGCATAACATGAATGTTACATCCAAACACAGCACAGAGAAAATCCAGGAATCTCAGCAAATCAGAACCTATTTGTTTAACCAGTTCCCATAACAGAACATAAATGTCCTATGTACAGGTGATAAAGAACGGGAAGTAAATTAATGTCTAGAGTTTGATATAGAAAGGGTATGGGCCACCCCTGTGTTCATTGCAGCGTTATTCACAATGGCCAAGACTTGGAAGCAACCTAAGTGCCCATCAAGGGACGAATGGATAAAGAAGATGTGGTATATATACACAATGGAATACTACTCAGCCATAAGAAACAATGACATCCAGCCATTTGTGACAACATGGATGGACATTGAGGGCATTATGCAAAGTGAAATAAGTCAGAGGGAGAAGGTCAAATACCGTATGATCTCACTCATTAAGTAGTAGATAATAACAACAAGAAACAAACACATAGAGACAGATATTGGATTGTGGTTACCAGAGGGGAAGGCAGGAGGGAGGAGGGCGAAAGGGATAATTCGGCGCATGTATGTGGTGATGGGTTGTTATTAGTATTTGGGTGGTGAACATGATGAAATCTATGCAGAAATAGAAGTATAATGATGTACACCTGAAATTTTTACAATGTTATAAACCAATGTTACTGCAATAAACAAAAAATTAAAAAAAAAAAAAGAGGAAAGGGCATGGGCTTTAGGGTCAGACAAATCTAACTCCATGTAAACCCATAGAAACGATACTAACTACTGGATACTTCATAGTGTTCACAATTGGCATAGTTTCTAAATGGTATAGGCAACTCGATAACCCCCAAATGGAGGTAATGGTCAAAAAGATCTCGGCCAAAGAAATATTGAACACCAAGCATCTCTCATTCAACACTGAAAATTTATAGAAATATTCTCTAAAATTCAGAATCTAAAAGAATCTTATAGAGTCTACAGGACTTACCCAGAACAATGTCAAAGGTCCTACAACCAAGTGGGGAGGTAAATTCAGGTTCTGATTTGTCCAGAAAGGAAAAGGGAAATAATTTCAATTGAATTCCTATTGCATCTCAGATATTTCATACACAGCTCATTTATTTCTCAGTGCAGTGCCAGTATTATCTCTCCATTTTATAGGGGGAAGAAATTGAGACTAAGAAAATAGTAGTAAAATCCACAATGATTGTTTTTATTGCTATTCTAGTTAACATTTGAAGGAAGAATTTGTCAGTTACTGTACTAAGTGCTTTGAGTGTAATATCTCACATAAACCTCCTCAGAAAAGTCAGATATTTTTATCCTCATTTTATAGACGAAGAAATTGAGGCTTACAGAGTTGGAATAACTTGCCCAAGATCACACAGCAAAACAAGCAGGCCAAAGTTAAAGCCCCAGTAACTTCCACTGGGCCACAACCACCTAATGAGGCAGATAAGATATACTTTACTTGCTATAAATCTTAGCATTTTGTAAGTTACTGGTTATGTGAAATATAGTAGGCTGCTCTAAGTTACAGCTAACAATTGCAATAATTAAAAGCTTATAGGGCCCCCCAGCAGCTTGGTGGTTAAGTGAGCGCGCTCTGCTACTGGTGGCCCGGGTTGGGATCCCCGGCGCGCGCCGACGCACCGCTTCTCTGGCTGTGCTGAGGCCGCATCCCACATACAGCAACTAGAAGGATGTGCAACTATGACATACAACTGTCTACTGGGGCTTCAGGGGGGCAAAAAAAAGGAGGAGGATTGACAATGGATGTTAGCTCAGAGCTGGTCTTCCTCAGCAAAAAGAGGAAGATTAGCATGGATGTTAGCTCAGGACTGATCTTCCTCACAAAAAAAAAAAAAGCTCGGGGCCGGCCCGGTGGCGCAAGTGGTTGGGTGCGCGCGCTCCGCTGCGGCGGCCCGGGGTTCGCTGGTTCGGATCCCGGGCGCGCACCGACGCACTGCTTGGCAAGCCATGCTGTGGCGGCGTCCCATATAAAGTGGAGGAAGATGGGCACAGATGTTAGCCCAGGGCCGTCTTCCTCAGCCAAAAAAAAAAAAGAAAAAAAAAAAAGAGGAGGATTGGCGGATGTTAGCACAGGGCTGATCACCTCACACACACACACAAAAAAAAGCTTATAGTATTCACTGGGAAAATAAAGGCAATATTTAGAGCATCAACTCTAGTGTCAGGTGATGGAGGTCTAGTCAGTAGTATACTTAGAGGGAGTATTACAGTTGTAAGCAGCAATTTAGAGAGCCCTACCTACATTAGTTTAACAAATAAGAAGCTTTGTGCATACAACTTCCCTGAACTTCTTACCAAGAAATCTCATGGCTATATAAAAATTACTTTGAGCACCACTAAATATATTCTTGTAATCATTTCTCTTTGTCATTTAACCTGTATTTCATTAAAAGCACAAATAAGTATCGACTTTATTAAAAGTTGTTTTCAAAGAGTGGGGCCTTTTGAGGATTTTATAACAGCCAAGGTCATATTTCTTTTTTGATTATTATTACCTTAGAAAAATTATAAAATGTTTTAAAATTTATAAATTCATAAACCAAAAATCCTTTGAAGGGGTTTAGAAATAGTCTCATATTGTCCTAAAGCGCCTATAGGATTTCAAAGTGATTTTGCCAAACATATTTTCTAATGTAGGTTTTGGAGTCTCTGGAGTTTTACTTACTGACTGTGTGATGAAGCCAGGAACTCTTAGAGCTCATCCACACCAGTGTGCACCTCTCTACTTCCCAGCATCCCTCACAGACAGGTTGCCCATGTGATTGACACCATGCAGTGGAATGTAAGCAGAAGTGATGTAAAGCCAGGCTCCTAAAATATTGCAAGTAATTTCCCAAACCCACTCTCCCCAGTCTGTGCATCTGGAAGTGAAAGTCTCAGAGATAGTGAAACCACATAATGGAAGGATTCATATCCCTCAGTAGCTACTTGGAGTAAAGCCACCCAACTAGGAACCTCCACATCAGTATTTGTGGGTGAGAGATAACCTTTGTTGGGGTAAGCCACAGAGAACTGTTTTAATAGCAGCCAGCTTTACTTATAGTGACCTTGGATCTGGAAAATTAGGATTTTATTATCTACTTCATAAAGTCCCTATGAGGATGGAATGAGATAATGAACTTAGGTCCATAACAACTCTCTCTCCTTCTTCACATGAGTTTGAGACTGTAGCCTATAAACTTTGTTTTGGTCTGTTAGCTAAAAAGTATAGAAAGGTAAATATGTGTTCTATGACATATGTTTAAGTAAATAAATACTCATATATTTATATATATGTACACACATCTCACCTAGTCCATACGTTCCTCTATGTTAAAAGTATGGAAGGGGGGCAGTCTTTGTGATGGTCATTTGGCGGTTGCTAGATATAGAAAAAGAAGACAATCAAACATGAATTTTAGGGCAATCTTTTGGTGCTCATGCCAGAATCCCTACCAGTATTTTCTCCTTCCTAGAGCAACAGAATTAAAGACTGTGATTCATGTAGAATCACAGAATTCATGTGATTCTACATGAATCAATTCTACATGTGATTCATTTATAATCATAGAATGACAATCCCACAGAGTGAACTTAATGTAGCTCTTTATATTGAAAGCCCAGAGCTAGAGTTCAGATCTGTGTCCCAAAAAGAAGGCCCAAGAGAGAAAGCTATTGTGACTGATTTCTGGGACTTTTAGAACCCCTCCATACTCAACTGAATTAGCCAAAAAGCTCTTTCTAACAGTGGTGGTTTCTGCATCAGGAGATACTAGAGAGAAATTCTAGAGACATACTAATATTTCCTGACTAGAAGTTAGAACAACAACTAGAATAAACAGTTGAAATAAGTTGTAGCTATAGAAAAAATATAACTGTTCAAGTCTAGTGCATTAAATGCTTAAGCTATATAGATATTGGGTCATATTGGTTCAAGAGAGAGATTTAAATTCGAAGTCCAAATTTGTCCTAGCACTTAACCTCTTCCTTCCTCTGAAGAAACTCGGCCAGGAATCCCAGGCAGACTAGAATTAAAATTCCAGCTGCCATGCTTTATTACATGCTAAGATATGGGAACAACCTAAATTTCCATCAACGAATGAATGGATAAAGAAAATGTGATACATATATGTAAACAAAGGAATATTATTCAGCTATAAAAAAGGAAGCCACACCATGTGCAACAACAAAGATGAACTTTGAGGGCGTTATTCTAAGTCGAATAAGTCACACAGAGAAAGACAAATATCATATGATCTCACTTATATGTGGAATATGAAACAACCAAACTCATAGAAACAAAGAACAGATTGGTGGCTGCCAGGGACAGGGGGTGGGGAGTGGGAGAAATGGGTGAAGGTGGTCAAAGGATATAAATTATAAGTTAAAAGATGAACAATTCTGGGGATGTACAGCATGATGACTATAGTCAACAATACTGTATTATATATCTGAAAGTTGTTAAGAGAGTAAATTTTAAAAGTTCTCACCACAAAAGAAAATTATAACTATGTGAAGTGATGGATGTGTTAACTAACCTTATTGTGGTAATCATTTTGCAATATATGCATACATAAAATCACTACATTGTACACCTTAAACTTATACAATGTTATATGTCAATTATATCTCAATAAAGCTGGAATGAATGAATGAATTCCAGCAGCCACCACTGGCTCATCCCTCAGATCTAAATGTCTTTCTGAAATCTTGTTGTCCAGATGAGGCTTCCTGTTCAAAACTTCATCATCTCCTGCTTTATTATTTCACGTTTCATTGCTTGACTTGTTAGCTTGGCCCCTCTGGGTTTTTCAAATCCAATTTCTGAGGGTGGATACAAGCTAAAAATATATCTGTGACTCTGGCTTCTTGATACTCTGCTCCCTGAAACCTTTTTCCTTGTTTGTTCCATATGGGAATTAAAAGAAGTGGAGGCAGGTATGCTAGGTCAACACCAGATTATCGCATGAGATGATGCAAAGCTGGAGACAAATAATATAGGAAAACAGCAGAAGCTGTCATGATGGTGACAAGAGCCAATCATAAAAGATTCCAAAGCTACCATCCTTTGAGAGAAACCAGATCAGAAAGCAGAGGGTATAGTCAAATACTCCCGAGCTGGAGGCTGGAGCTTTGAAGCCAAGCAACACGTTCTGCCAAATAGGAAATTCTTCAATTGGATTTGAATTTGGCCTCCTCAAATTCTTAAAATTATTAAAGTCATTCTACTCTAATAATACATACCAATATACATACTAAGATCTTCAAAAATTACTTGAATGTATTGGATATCATTCTAGGTATATTCACTTGCTAGGTCTGCCATAACAAAATATCATAGACTGGGTGGCTTAAACAACACAAATGTATTTTCTCACAATTCTGGAAGCTGGAAGTCTGAGATGTCAGCAGAATCACTTCTTCTGAGGCCTCTCTCCTTTGTTTACAGATGTCCGCCTTCTCACCGTGCCCTTACATGGCCCGTTGTCTTTTTATATATGCATCCCTAATATCTATTTTTTTTTAATAATTTTATTTATTTATTTTTCCCCCAAAGCCCCAGTAGATAGTTGTATGTCATAGCTGCACATCCTTCTAGTTGCTGTATGTGGGACGCGGCCTCAGCATGGCCGGAGAAGCAGTACTTCCATGTGCACCCGGGATCTGAACCCCGGCGGCCAGTAGCGGAGCATGCGCACTTAACCGCTAAGCCACGGGGCCGGCCCCCAATATCTCTTTGTGTGTCCAAATTTCCTCTTCTTGTAAGAACACCTGTTGTAGTGGATTAGGGCCCATGCTAATAGCCTCTTTTTAACTTAACTACCTCTTTAAAGGCCCTCTCTCAAAATGCAGTCACATTCTGAGGTCCTGAGGGTTACAGCTTCAACATGTGAATTTTAGGAACACAATTCAGCCCATAACACTAGGTCATGAATTAAATTATATAAGAGAATAATCATAGACCTTAGAAGTAATTGTATTAAGAATAGAGTCTAGGTTGATCCTGGAGTGGATGTATCTGGTGGTTCTTAATCTAGTGAGGATCTTTGCCACTAATTCATTTAAAAATATGTTTGAGTATCTTCTTCATGCCAGGTACTATCGTAGGTGCTGTATGTAGACATGTCGGCAACAGTCTCTCTCTTTAAGAAGTTCAGAACCCAATAAAAAGACATGAGCACTAACAATTTAATGTGCTAATAAATAAGTGCTAGAATAGAAGTATAGTGAGGCATCATGAGATTGAAGAGAAGTATCTCATTATTCCTGGAAATAAGGAAAATTTCACAAAATAAAGGATACTTCAGTGGGATAGAAATTGAGCAAGAAGAAAAAAGAAAGAAGAAAGGAGAGGGATCAATCTGGAAATACAAAGAGTAGCAAATTTTTCTGTATGCCTGGAATAGAGTGTGAGCTACACAATGATGGTGACTTGGTCAGAAGAAGGAAGGGCCTGGTGTTCTCTCTAATGCACTTGCACATAATATAGGGCAGTGCTGCCCATTAGAACTTTCTTCACTGAGGGAAATATTCTATATCAGTGCTATGCAATGAAGTAACTACTAGCACTTGTGGCTACTGACTACTTGCAATGTGGCTAGTGTCACCAAGGAACTCAAATTTTAATTTAATTTTAATAGTTTTATGTTTAAATAGCCATGCTTGGCTAGTGGCTACTATATCGGGCAGCACAGATCTAGAGGAAAGAGTTTTTCTTCCTTCTTCTGCCTCTACACTGTCCATATGCATAACACATGCCAATTATAACACTTCTCATTATGTGTGAGATGTGTAGCAGGATGTTTAAATGTAAGTTTGGCTGAAATGTAAGGCAACAAGTATTAGAAAGCAAAATGAATTGTGATATAGTTCACCAAGTGTATTAATCAGGGTTCTCACATATTTATCACATGGGTGAAAGGGTTTAAGAGTCTCTAATAAGTACCTTGATTAGTTTTTACTTGGAGTGATGGTTAATTTTATGTGTCAACTTGACTGGGCCACAAAGTGCCCAGATATTTAGCCAAACCAATAGAATGTATATATGAGTCAGCAACCTGGAGACCCAGGAGAGCTTGGGTTCCAGCCCAAGTCCAAAGGCCTGAGAAGCAGGAGCACCAACAGAGTAGTTCAAGTCCAAAGGCAGGAAGAAGCCCAAGTTCAAAGGCAGTCAGGCAGGAGGAATTCTTTCTTACTCAGGGAAGGGTCAGCCTTTTTGTTCTATTCAGGCCTTCAACTGATTGGATGAGGCCCACCCACATTGGGGAGGGAAATCTGCTGTACTCAGTCTACCCATTTAAATGTTAATCTCATCCAAAAACACCCTTACAGAAACACCCAGAACAATGTTTGGCTAAATATCTGGGAACTTTGTGGCCCAGTCAAGTTGACACATAAAATTAACCATCACTCCAAGTAAAAACTAATAAAGGTACTTATTAGAGACTCTTAAACCTCTCACTCATGTGATAAATATAAAAGAGTTGAGGGAGGAGTTTTAGAGAAATTCATGGGGACTCCAGAAAGAACTACTTGTAGGTTGGTCTACTGTGGGAATGACTTTGTCCACCCCTCACTCAACCCTAATGAGAGAGCTTCAACAGAGAGCTTGATAGGTGTTTTTGCTGTTGGGGTGATCCAATGGATTGGAGTCTGATTTCCACCTGAAAATCCCAACAGGAGAGTGGGGCTGGATAGCTGTTCCAGGTAGGAGAGGGGAAAGAGAGGCAGCAAATTTCAGTTGCCTGAACTCCCACACTTGGTTGACACAAAGTACGTAGAAGTCTTTCCTAGGACTAGATGTGGGCCGTGTGTGAGCTCCTTTATTATCAGATCACCCACAGGGCAAAGAGGCCTCAGCATAGTGTCACGTAAAATATTATAGCATTCCTAGAGTCAGAGAAGAAGATACCACCCACATCAAGGGAAATGCAGATACGAGCTTGTCAGTATTGGGAGTTCTCAGAAGACTCACAACGTTAGCCCCCAAGAAGAAAGAGGTTTTTAAGTTCAGTCAGGTACTGAGTGTGAAATCAGGCTTTGTATATACCAGTCAAGTAAGAGATTCTCAGCCCTCATACCTCTTCCTCCACCATAGTTGAGAGGATCAGGAACCATGGTTCCCAAGTTGAGGGAAGAGGAGCTAGTGCAAGAAAAAAAGCTGACCACGTACTCTCCCCAGCTGCAAACTTTCTACCAGCTGGCCTTAGCTGGGAAAAGGGAAATAGCTATAACTTGAATGAAGTTGGGGATTTTGTCTGTAATGTGGAACTAGACAAATTCAAGAGATGTCTAAGAGGAAGAATTGACAACTCGTGATGGACACATTTTATATAGGTGGTGAGAAAAGAGGGTTTTGAGAATCATTCTTGAGTTTCTGTCTTGGGTAATTCTCTAGCTAGATTCAACGACCCTATGACTTTGTATTACCTAAGATTAATTGCTGATTCTGAAGATGGAAGGGGGCCAGGAGCCAAAGAATGCTGGCAGCCTTAGAAGCTGGCAAAGCCAAAAAACACACTCTTCCAAGAACCTCCAGAGAGAAATGCAGCCTTGCTGATACCTTAATGTCATCCCAGTGAGACCCACTTTCAACTTCTGACCTCCAGAACTGTAAGATAATAAACTTGTGTCATTTTAAGCCACTAAATTTGTGCTGATTTGTGACAGCAGCATTAAGAAACAAATACCATGTATCCTTCCTTAGCAAATCACTGGTCTCAGATCTATGTTCCTAATTTGTTTGCCTCTAACTAATGCTTTAAACTTTTCTTGACTAGTTGCAATTTATTTAAATAAGTATTTATGAGCTGGTTATTATGTGCCTACAGCTGTGTGACTACTTCTGTAGTAACCTACCAAGTGTATTTCCTGCGAACAGTTAGGCCCAGCGCATTACCTCAATACAAATATGAAAAAAAAGAACACTTAGTGATACAGCCTTTTTTTTCACCCTACTTATCTAATCAACATTCAACTAAAACATTTCTCAAGTAATAAATAATTTAGTTATAAAATTTAGGCAGCTTTCTGTCACAAGGTATATTTATTTTGCTGTTGAATTAATTAATGTTTGGGAAATGCCATGTAAATGTTAGCTCTTATCCTTTCCTTATTTATAGTGAGTACATAACCTTAAATTTAATTCCATGCAATAGAAAATGCTGTGAAATATATGTAGTAATGATGGATAAACATTATTTGCCCTTCTGACTTTATCTATAACTTACATATAATATTCAGAACTTGAAATGATGAGGATAACATATGTGAGGCCTAGCTTGGCCCAACACTCATGTAACATAGATGTGAATGATTTTGGCTGGAAGACTTAAATATGAATATAAAGCCACTATACCTTTCATATAACTTTAAAATGGGGAAAAGGAGAGGAGGAGGAGGCAAGACTCTGTCAAAATTGTGTCTTTGGGGCAATGAGAATATTATATGTATTTATATAAGGTCCAAAATATATTTCCAAATAGAGATAAAGCAAAGACAATCTTGGTTCTGTTTTAAGGTGGTGAATAGTCTAACATCAGGTTTATATTGTGGATCACTCCTCTGGAAGATGGGTCCCACTTGGAAGAGTACATTATATTCACTGTGTCACTGCCAGATGTTCCTAGAGGCTAGTAGAATAGAGCAGTGGGGCCCCCAGAGACAAGGACTGTATCATATTCTTTGTAGGACTAGGAGCGATGAGAACATTATGTTCTCCCACAAAGCGGCAGCCAGCCAGCCAGGCAAGGGAGCAAAGACTCTGACCTCTGGGTTATCCTTAGTTACAATACTACCACCTAAAAGAACAAAAATGTAAAGTGGTTCAAGAAGAAATGCATGTAATAGATAAGAAAGGGAAATTGAAACTCGACTCCAGGCACAAAGCAATCTAGAGATACTCTACTATAAAATTCTAGAATTTTGCACCCTAGCCTATACCCTTAAGCCACAGAGACACAAAAGCCTTCTCTATGAAAATAATACTGGAGGCTGTCATTTGATTCAGGTTGAGGTACAATGGTTATAAATTGCATGCAAAATAACAAATATTTAAAACATTTGAAAATTGTTTGTTGTATTTCTTAAAATTGAGCCATATGCTATAAATCTCAAAATGCTGGGTAATTGCAGTCTCCATGGCAAGTCTGTTTGTATAGCAAAACCTATATTTGAGCATCTCTGGAGAACTAAGGTGTAATCTGCCACAGCTGTGTAATTGAAGAAGCTCTGATGCATGGAACTATACAAGTTATTTTCAACTAGCGGAGCTCGGGATATTTTTCTTTGAAAATAAAAGTGTAGAGTTCTGGGTTATAATTGTATTTCTATCACACAAAAGGAGCTCAAAAATGCTTATGTTGTTATAGAAGCAGGTACTAAAATAATCCAGATGTATAGAGTTTCACCACTACTTAACAATGTAATTTTTAAACAATTTTTAAATACCATAAGCAAAATTCACCTGAACCCATATACACAATGAATCCTGGGGGGGAATGTTAATTCAAATGTGTACTTTGCAGTAAGTAAATATCCTGAAGTACATCAGCTTCCTCTTCACATCATCTTTGCCCCTCCCAAATACTGAAACCAAAGTTATTTCATGGCATATTCCAAAGAATATTGTTTTTCGCCTATGTATGCAATCATTCTTACAGACTCTGGTGCAATACCTGATACTTGGAACCTTCCATAGCCTATGCTCTCTGGAAGCTTTGTATTCCTTTTCCACTTATTAATCTGAGAGTAGTTGGTTTGTCCCTGGGTTTTCTTGGGTGAATTGACTTTCCACCAAGTATCGTCAAGAGGGTTTGATTTCTGGACCTTGTCTTAATGAATAAAAGCTGCAGTTCCAAGTAGCTGGTTATGGTCCACATGTAGGTATGCCTCTAAAGTAATCTAAGCACAACTTTAGTTGGGAGATATGACCCAAATCCTTCTCTACCCTGTGAGAAACTAGCTAAAGGGAATGCCACAGGATCACCAGGGACTACTAAGGAGCTGCTAGCTTTTTGTTGGTCATTTCAAAAAACACCACATCATTTGTAGAATTTGGGAAAATGAGGACTCTCTGTTCTTCGTGAATGGACCCCTTCGTGAATGGACCTTGAGATGGTTTAGAGGATCTAGCAGGGAGTGCAGCTCCTCATAAAGCCCTCTTTCAAGGTCAGTGTCTATCTAGAAGGGCAGCCTCTCTGACTAAGAACACAGCTTGGAAAGGATTCACATGAGGAAATGAGAGAAGGATGCCAATGAGTCAACCACCCACATCAGCCAAAACAAGAGTCAGCAAGATGGCAGATGCCACAGGGAGATAGATTGCACTTTGTTGTCTTTTGTGTCCCACTATTTTAATTTTACCCTTTATTGTTGTACAATAATATCCCTTACTATATAAGACATAAGTGCTTTAATAACAACACTATTATTAATATGCTAAAATTAGTTTATATAAAACTAGCCTGTTGGGCCAGCCTGGTGGCGTAGCGGTTAACTTTGCGCGCTCCGCTTCCGTGGCACCAGGTTCGCAGGTTCAGATCCCAGGCATGGACCTACACACGGCTTATCAAGCCATGCTGTGGCAGGCATCCCACATATAAAGTAGAGGAGGATGGGCACGGATGTTAGCCCAGGGCCAATCTTCCTCAGCAAAAAGAGGAGGATTGGCAACAGATGTTAGCTCAGGGCTAATCTTCCTCACTCCCCCAAAAAAACTAGCCTGTGAGCTTCTTTGATAGATGGTGAACACTGTGAGGGAGGGACATTCATTTGTGTATGTACAGAATCTAGTATGGTATTTTGCAGACAGTGGGTCCTAGAGAAGTGTTTATTAATTTGATTTTTTTTAAATGTCCCTTAAGTGTCTAGTGTCTATGTTTTTCTTAGCATGGACATGTCTGACAGTCCCCTGGAAACTTTGACTAATGAAGCATAAAACAAACATTTAACATCATACATAATGCCACAAGGTTGATCCTACCATATCTGAGTTCAATTGCACCTTTCATTTTACTTATTAAATAGATGTAAGTGGACACCACGAGGAAAGATATTTGTTAGGATTTTAGACATATTTAAAAATGTGAAAATTCTCGTTAGCCTGAGACAGTTTACCCTAGTTTGGGAGCAACGTGATATACTAGAAAACTTTATTAGTCTCATTCAGGGGCATGTTTACGGTGGGTACTTAAAAAATGCTGTTAAGTGACTGACTGCTAAAGGAATAATGGAGGGTTTGGGCACACAGTGGAAATGAAAGCCTAATTAATGATGAAAATGAATTTTTGATCGATGTGGGGAAAATACCAGTACTATTAAATTCCAGATAGCTATAATTGCTCCCACGCTCCCATTTCTTTAGTTCTGTGGGACAGATTCAGAAGTAGAGCAAACGTGCAAAAGATTCAGTAATATGATTCTCAGAGCATGGTTTTCTTGATTTTTTTTCCTCCTTCTCTCAGACCCAAAGAGAAGTTGCGCAAAGATGTAAGATCCCAACTTTGCCTGCATTAATTACCTATGCTTTGCCCAGTTTCTCTCTCTTGAAATGTGGAGGCAGCTTGTGACTTAGATCACTTCCTATCCAGCTGTGCAGAGCTGAGAAAGCGTGTGGGAGGAGGTCACTGAAGAGAAGAGGGATCACTGTGCTTCCAGCTTCACTCAGGCAACAGATTGTAATGGCTCAATGGTCCAGAGTGAAATGATCGTGCTCCAAAGCTTGAAAATCCCCATTAGCGGAACACTTACAGCATTAGCAGAAAATGTGCTTTTCTTTAGGGGTGACTGGCTGAAGAGCTGCTGTCTGTCAGTCAGGCTTTCAAAAACTTCTCCCCCTGGGGATGTCACGAGCAAGGCAGCTCTTCTCTGCTATGGGCATGGCACCTCATATACTGTCAGGCAAGGTGAAAACTGGAAAGATGGAAACACTGGACTATTCTTGACCTGAACCTCCATGAAGCCTTGCAAGAGTTTAGGTAAGATGTCTGCAGCCTAGGGCAATGAAGCACCCCACAGCCCAAGAAAAGGATGAGTGGTGGGGCAGAATAGAAATGTAGTTATTCTCATCACTGAACTTATTAATTAGAGAACTTGGGTCAGTTGGTGCTTGATCTGTTTGCAAATTTCCATGTCAGACAACTAAGTAGGGCTTATGGGATTATTATATTTTCTACTTTTAACACACATATATAAAAAACACAGTTACTCAATGACCAAAGAGAAAACTTCCAAAAACCCTCTTATGCATTGGAGCCCTAAAGAGCACTTCAGGTCTTGATGATGAATTCCATGAATACAGCAAGTCAAAATCTATTAAGTTTAGACAGCCCTTCAAACAGTGACAAGCACCATGGGGTAGCAGTTCAGGGCATGGCTTTGGAGCTAAATGGCCAGATTTGAAATCCTAGCTCTTCTCCACAATAGTTATGTGACTGTGTGTAAATTATTTAACCTCTCAGCACCTCAATTTTCTTGTATAAAATGGGGATGATGATAATGTACAACCTTACAAGTATTAATAAACGTGATGAACTTAGAATAGAGTGCATGAAATTGGAGACACATAATAAGTGCTTAATAAGAAGTAGTTATAATATCTAAATTGGCATTTAAACATTATGTGAGGAGGAAAAATTGGAAAAAATAGTGGCTAGGTTCTGTGATCTTATTGGAGGATGTGACTACATTTGAAAATGATTTTTAAAAAGGAAAAAACAAAAACCCCATGCACCCCAAAGCTGCAGCAGTGCCCACACCCCCAGAGAACCCAGTAGCAGTAGTGAAAGCAATGAATATGACTCTGGCCCCCAAGCGGCAGCAGCACCTGTGACAACAGGGAACTGAGCAGTGGTGGCAGCGGGGCCCACGACCCCAGTCCCACCAGCCACAGTGGCTTCCATGACGTTGGCCCTCCTGCCTGCAGTGGTGGCGCCTGCAAACTCAACTGCCTCGGATGTGGAGGCACACGCAACTCTGGCTCCCACTCCACCTTCTCTCTTCCCCTGCCATGGTGGCCGTGCCTATAACCTGGACAACCCCAGACACAGCGGAGGTGCCCACCATCGTCATGATCTCAGTGGCAGTGCACACGACTGCAGCAGCACCAGTAGCAGCGTGGCACTGGCCACCCCAGAAGCACGTGCAGCAATGACAAGGGCACCAGCGACACTTCTGAAAGAGCAGTGGAGGGTGGAAAGTGCCAGCACTCAAATATAGTCAGAGGCAGCTCACAGAAAGAGAAACTACAAACTTATACTATAGCGCCATCTACTGGAAAACAAAAGAAAGATCTCTAATTACTATTAGAGATTATTAGAATCAAAGAAAATAAAGCTTTACCTAAATAAGAAATGCATTCACTACTTCAAATGCACTAGCAGAGGAACAACTCAACAAACAACATGAAAAACCATTGTAACATGGTATTGTAAAAAGAAAATGACAATTCTCCAGAAACTAAACTTAAAGTCACAGAAGACGATGATCTAACTGATAAACAATTCAAAATAGCTGTCATGGAGAAACTCAATGAGCTACAAGAAAACTCAGAAAGACAGTTCAATAGGCTCAGGAATAAAATTAATGAATATAAGAAATACTTTATCAAAAAGACTGTAACTCTAAAAAAGAACCAAACAGAAATTCTGGAGCTGAAGAACTCAATAAATGAGATGAAGAATACATTAGAAAGCATTGAAAATAGAACAGACCACATGGAGGAGAGAATTAGCAAGCTTGAAGATAGAAATCTAGAAATGATTCAGGTGGAAGGAGAGAGAAATAAGATTTTTTAAAAATTAAGAAACTCTACAATAAATTATTTGACTCCATTAGAAAAGGCAACAAAAGGATAATGAGTATCCCAGAAGGAGAAGAAGGAGAAGGGAGCACAGAGCTTGTTTAAGGAAATAATAGCTGAGAACTGTGGAAGGGACTTGATACAATCAACAAAGAAAATACAATACCTAATTATCTCAATGCAAAAAGATCTTCTCCAAAAGAGACCTTGCCCAAGGTGAAGGGGTGGAAGATAATATTCCAAGCAAATGGTAGCCAAAAGAAAGCAGGTGTAGCCATACTTATATTAGACAAAATAGACTTCAAGCCAAAAAAGGTAACAAGAGGCAAAGACTGACATTATATAATGATAAAGGGGACAATCCATCAAGAAGACATAGCATTTATTTATATATATGTACCCAGCATAGGAGCACCTAAATATATAAAACAATTATTAATAGACCTAAGGGGAGAAATTGACAGCAACATAATAATAGTAGGGGACTTTAACATCCCATTTACATCAATGGATGGATCATCCAGAAAGAAAGTCAACAAGAAAACGTTGGCCTTAAGTGACACATTAGATCAGATGGACTTAATAGGTATATACAGAACATTCCATCCAAAAGCAGCTGAATATACATTCTTCTCAGGGGTACACGGAACATTCTCAAGGATAGACCATATGATAGGACACAAGTCTCAATAATTTTAAGAAGACTGAAATCATATCAACCATCTTTTCCAACTACAATGGTATGAAACTAGAAATCAACTAAAGGAGACAGATAGAAAAATCACAACTATGTGGAGATTAATCAACACTCTACTGAAGAACTATTGGGTCAATGAAGAAATAAAAAGAGAAATCAAAAATACCTGGAGACAAGTGAAAATAAAAATATGACATACCAAAAACAATGGGATGCAGAAAGAGCAGTACAAAGAGGGAAGTTTCAAAATCTCAAACAATCTAACCTCACACCTGAAGGAACTAGAAAAAGAAGAACAAACAAAGCCCAAAATCAGTAAAAAGAAGGAAATAATAAAAATCAGAGTGGAAATAAATGAAATAGAGACTAAAAAGACAATGGAAGAGATCAATGAAACTAAGGGCTTGTTCTTTGAAATGATAAACAAAATTGACAAACCTTTAGCTAGACTCACTAAAAAGAAAAGAGAAGAGGCTTAAAGAGAATCAGAAATGAAAAGGAAGTTACAATAGACAGCACAGAAACACAAAGGATCATAAGATACTACTGTGAACAGCAATTGCTAAAAAATTGGACAACCTAGAAGACATAGATAAATTCTTAGAATCATACAACCTTCCAAGACTGAACCATGAAGAAATAGAAAATCTGAATAGACCAGTCATCAATAAGGAAATTGAAACAGTAACGAAAAATCTCCCAAAAAACAAAAGTACGGGACCAGATAGCTTCACTGGTGAATTCTACCAAACACTCACAGCAAATTCAATACATATCCTTCTCAAACACTTCCAAAAATTAAAGAGGAGGGAATGCTTCCTAACTCATTTTATGAGGCTAACATCACCCTGATACCAAAACCAGACAAGGACAACACAAAAAAAGAAAATTATAGGCCAATGTCTCTGATGAACATGGATGCAAAAATCCTCAACAAAATATTAGCAAACAAAATTAAGCAATACATTAAAAGGATCATACACCATGATCAAGTGGAATTTACTCCAGGGATGCAAGGATGATTCAACATTTGCAAATCAATCAATGTGACATATCACAGTAACAAAATCAAAGATAAAAACCATATGATGATCTCAATAGATGCACAACAAGCATTTGACAAGATTCGACAGCGATTTATGACAAAAACTCTCAATAAAGTGGGTATAGATGGAAAGTACCTCAACATAATAAAGGCCATATATGACAAACCCAGAGCTAACATCACACTCAGTGCTGAAAAACTGAAAGCTTTTTCTCTAACATCAGGACCAAGACAAGGATGCCCACTCTTGCCACTTTTATTCAAAATAGTATTGGAAGTCCTAGCCAGAGCAATTAGGCAAGAAAAAGAAATTAAAGTCATCCTAATTGGAGAGGAGGAAGTAAAACTGTCACTATTTGCAAATGACCTGATTTTATATATAGAAAACCCTAGAGACTCCACCAAAAAACTATAGAAATAATAAGAGAATACAGTAAAATTGCAGAGTACAAAATCAATATAAAAAAATCTGTTGCATTTCTATACACTAATAACGAACTAGCAGAAAGAGAAATTAAGAAAACAATCCCATTTATAATCATGACAAAAAGAATAAAATACCAAAAAATAAATTTAACCAAGGAGGTAAAGACCTGTACACTGAAAACTATAAGACATTGTTGAAAGAAATTGAAGAAAATACAAAGAAATGTAAAGATATTCCATGCTCATGGATTGGAAGAATGAACATCATTAAAATGTCCATATTACCTAAAGCAATCTACAGATTTAATGCAATCCCTATCAAAATACCAATGACATTTTTCACAGAGATAGAACAAGAAATCCTAAAATTTGTATGGAATCACAAAAGACCCCAAATAGCCAAAGCAATCCTGAGAAATAAGAACAAAGCCAGAGGTATCACACTTTCTGATTTCAAACTATACTGCAAAGCTTTAGTAATCAAAACAGTATGGTATTTGTAGAAAAACAGACACACAGATCAACTTCAGTTGATCTCAAATAATTGAGAGCCCGGAATTAAACTCACACGTATATGGACAACTAATTTACGAAGGAGCCAAGAACACACAATGGAGAGAGAAAAATCTCTTCCATAAACGGTATTGGGAAAACTGGACAGCCACACGCAAAAAAATAAAACTACACCACTACCTTATACCTTACACAAAAACTAACTCAAAATGGATTAAAGACTTGAATGTAAGACATGAAACCATAAAATACATAGAAGAAAACATAGGTGGTAAGCTCTTTGACATCAGTCTTAGTGATGTTTTTGTGGATTTAACTCCAACAGCAAGGGAAACAAAAGCAAAAATAAACAAATGGCACTATATCAAACTAAAAAGCATCTACACAGCAAAAGAAACCATCAACAAAACAAAAACGAAACCTATTGAATGGGAGAAGATATTTACAAACCATATATCCAATAAGGGGTTAATATCCAAAATGTATAAAGAACTCATACAACTCAACAACAAACAAACTCGATTAAAAAAATGAGTAGAAGATCTGAGTAGACATTTTTCCAAAGAAGACATACAGATGGCCAACAGGCACATGAAAAGATGTTCAACAACACTAATTATTAGGGAATGCAAAATAAAACCACAATGAGATATCACCTCACACCTGTTGGACTATTATCAAAAACCCAAGCAATAACAATTGTTGGAGAGGAGGATGTGGAGAAAAGGGAACCCTTCAACATGTAAGTTGGTGTAGCCACTATGGAAAACAATATGGAGATTCCTGAAAAAATTAAGACTAGAACTACCATATGATCCAAGAGCCAAGATATGGAAACAACCTAAGTGTCCATTGATGGATGAATGGATAAAGAAGATGTGGTATGTATATATATATATATATATATATATATATATATATATATATATACACACACACACACACACACACACACACAATAGAATATATATACACACAATAGAATATTACTCAGATATAAAAAGATGAAATCTTGCCATTTGCAATAAAATGGATGGACCTTGAGGATACTGTGCTAAGTGAAATAAGTCAGATGGAGAAAGACAAATACTGTATGTTTTCACTCCTATGTAGAATAAAGAAACAAACAAACAAAACAAAAGAAAAACAAACTCATAGATACAGACAACAGATTGGTGGTTACCAGAGGAGAAGGGTGTTGGGGGGTGGGTGAAATGGGTGAAGGGGGTCAATTGCACATGAGGGATGGAAAGTAGACTTTTGGTGATGAGCATGCTGTAGTATACACAGATGTCAAATTATAATGTTGTATGCCTGAAACCTATATAATGTTATAAACCAATGGTACCTCAATTAAAAAAGAAAAGAAAAAGTAAGAAGACAAATATTTGCTTTTTATATGCACCCCAAGGTAGCAATAATGTATTAGTTCCATATGAGGTTTATTTATAAATTCATTATATGAATGAAGCTAATAGGTTAATTTTCTCACCACCATATTAGGATTTGCACGAACCAAGAATATTATGGAATTTAAGGCATTTCAAATCATTGACTACCAGCTCTTTCTTCAGATGTTAAAACTGAGGCCCACAAAGGAGAACCAACTTGTCTAAAATTACAAGTAAAATAATTCACATGTCTGTTTGTCTCACACAAAGAGAACTTGCTGCCATCCAGGGAGGACAATGCAACACTGCACTGCCAGCGTATTAGTTTCCTAGGGCTGCTGTAACAAATTACCATAAATTGAGTGGCTTAAAACAACAGAAATGTAGTTTGTCACAGTTATGAAGCTAGAAGTCCGAAATTAAGGTATAGGCAGGGCTGCACTCCCTCTGGAGGCTCTAGAGCAGCATCCATCTCTTGTGTCTTTCAGCTTCTGGTAGCTGTCAGCATCCGTTGGTATGTGGTCTCTTCTCTGTCTGCTCTGTCTTCAAGTTACCTTCTCTGTGTGGGTCTAACGCCAAACCTCCTCATTTACAGCCCACCCAGATAATCCTGGATAAACCCTCCCCTCAAAATCTTTAACTTAATCACATCTTTTGCCAAACAAAGTAACATTCACAGACTCTGGAAACTAGGTTGTTGTAGACAAGTCTTTTTTAGGGGGCAGGGTGGAGAGCAGAGCACCATTTAGCCCACTACAGCCAGGCAGTATTGATGAGCCTGCAGATGCCTCTAAAATAGAAATTCCGTCTCTGAAGTGTTTCAGATGATAAAAGTCTAAGAAATTATTGTCCTTTACCGTTTGCCCTACAAATCACTCTTTTTAATTCATCGGAATGTTATTACAGAGCTACGGAATTCTATCATTTGCAAACCATTTTTTTCTAGATCTCAGAGTTCTAATTAACCTTGACATGTGGATTCTGGTTAAACATGGCAGATTGGATACATCCAATGATGTCCGTTCATTCCTGAAACTCCACTAAGAAGCCAGTTAAGGAATAAAATAGGTAAAGACAAACAAGGTCAAAGATTACAGTAGAAGCTACAAAAACAGAAGCTATATATCAACCAAATGTAGGAAGATGGAAAGCAGATGGACAAGTCATGACTGACTTAACAGAGCATAGAAAGACAAGTCTAAGTTTGCAAAGGGAGAAGTCAATAAGTCACATATGAGTTTGTACCTAAAAACTCCAGAAAAGCTGAGTAATTGGAGGCATTAGTTACCCTTGAAGGCCAAGGGAGATGTAGAGATTCAATAATGCCTTATCTGCAATTCCGAAGCCCCAAATTTCTGAAAACTAAAAATTTTTTAAAACTCACTTAGCAGCAAAACTTGACATTATCTGAACTAATTTGGTATCAAAATGACTTAAAATATGTAAAGCTAATTATAGTCTTTAGTCACCTCTCTTAGTGTGAATATTTATGTTCTATTGCAGAAAATTCAATATGTTTGAGTAAAGAGGCTGTCTTAGGTCCCACTAGATAATATATGAGTCATGTACTATACCATTTTTTGACATATTTAAAAAAATCAGGATTGGATTGCCCAGGGGCTGGCACGGAGGGGGAAGAAATAAGAGAAGTAGGTAGTTGGGCTTCTCACTCTTTCTGAGGGTTTTATGTTCCCTTTTTGGCTCCTTAAGCCCAACTTCTGGAGCTTTCTCTGTCTGAACCACAGTCCTCACTTCTGGGTTCTGGCTGTGTTAGGTACAGGCCAGTGGATACCAAAGGGAAAGAAAAGAAAACTCAACGCTGGTTTGGAGAAAAATCACAGTGAATTTAGGTGTCACTAGGGTGACAGAAATCAATAAAACCAGGAATGAAAGAGAAGACATTATAACTAACACAGAAATACTAAGGATCACAAGAATCTACTATAAACAATTATACACCAACGAATCAGATAACCTAGAAGAAATGGATAAATTCCTAGAAACATCCAATCTACGAAGAGTGAATCATGAAGAAATATAAAATGTGAACAGACCAATTACTAGAAGGAGATTGAATCAGTAATCAAAAACCTCCCAACAGACAGAAATCCAGGACCAGATGGCTTCACTGATGAATTCTACCAAACATTTAAAGAAGAATTAATACCAATCCTTCTTAAACTCTTCTAAAAAAATGAAGAGGAGAGAATACTTTCAAACACATTTTATGAGGCCAGCATTACCCTGATACCAAAGCCCGATAAGGATACTAAAAGAAAAGAAAATTAGAGGCCAATATCCTTGAGGAACATAGATGCAAAAGTGCTCAAGAAAATAGAACTACCATATGATCCAGTAATTCCACTTCTGGGTCTATATGTAAAGAAAATGAAATAATTATCTCGAAGAGATATCTGTACACCCATGTTCATGGTAGCATTATTCGTGATAGCCAAGGTATGGAAACAACCTAAGCGTCCCTTGATAGATGAATGGATCAAGAAAATGTGGGGTATATATATACAATGGAATATTATTCAGCCTTAAAAAAGAAGAAACTCTTGCCATTTGCAACAACATAGGTGAAACTGGAGGGCATTATGCTAAGTAAAATAAGCCAGACAAAGATAAATGCTGCATGGTATCACTTATATATGGAATCCAAAAAAAAAAAAAAATTGAACTCATAGAAACAGATACTAGAATGGTGGTTGCCAGGGTGGGTGGAGGAGATGGTATATCCATCTAATGTATTAATATTAACAATAGCATGTAAACATGTAATTGTTCAAAAATATTACCTCCCAGGCATCATAGAAAGCTACTGGAGGACACACTTCAAGAAAAGCGAGTAGTAAAGAGGAAATCATGAAATCAAAAAAACAGCGTCAACAGCAAAAAAGGCGACTGGAATTTCAAAGATATGTCTTCGAATAATATACCCTGAGAGCAATCTTAGAAAGTACCCATTCCAAATTACTACAAAAGAATGACTATTCTACTGAAAGCCAAAAGATTATTAGATTTCCTGGTGTGCTTGACCATATTGAAAGAGTGATAGAAAATTAAGTAAATAAAAACAAGTCAATTATTACCTTCAATAAAAACAAAATGTTGTATAAGAAAGGAAACATAATAATCGTGGTAGGCCATATGGCTTTGCCATCCATAATATATATATATCATAAAATGAAAGCATTGAAAATCAATTTGATGTATGGGTAATATATCATCAAATAGTAATTCAATATATAGTTAATATATCGTCATGAGAAGAACGGGGGAAAGAAATTACGGGAGTGAATGCAGGGCATTATGGGTTGGTGTGAGAATGTAAAATACTTATTTTCCAGAGTAGAGAGTCAAAAGATACTATCTATCTAAAATTTAAAATCAAGAACTGGCCATACACATTTGAAATTTAAAAATAAGAAGGTAGATATTAGAAGAGACAGGTAAAAGAAGTAAAAGCTGTACCTCTGAGACAGAGACCTGGGGTTGTTCAACGTGAACAAGACACTGTTATTTTTCATTATAAATTGCTGACTTTAAAATATGTGTTAATTTGATATAAATAAAAATCGAATTAATTTTTAGTAGAGATTAGTGATTGTGTTAGCAAATAACTGAGATTAATATCATTGTAATTTCTTGCCTGTACAAGTTTAATATTTTCCTTACTCTCCTTTTCTATCTAACCTGCATTTTTCAATCTAAATTGGATTTTTTTTTTTTGACCAGATTAGTCTTTCTACATTACAGCTCAAATCATGTTCTTCTCAAAAACTTTAAGTAGCTAAACTAACTAATTTGGAATGCAAGGTCTTCACAATTTATTCCCCAAATTTTCCTTTCACTTAATCAACAGATGCTTATGGAACAATTGTGTGTTCTGTTGGAAGCAATGAGGATATAGTGATGGACAAGACAGACATAATTCCACTCTTTGAGGCACTTAAGTTCTACATATTTCCTGCTAACATCCTCTTTTTCTAGACCTTTGTTCTCATACTTTTAGCTTGTCAGTCTTCTCCTTCCTCTTTAAGTATGTATATTCAAACTCTGGTTATTCTTCAAGGCAAAACGCAAATGCTAACTCCTTCACTAGGTCCTTTGTGAACCCCGTCCCCCTCCAGGTGGAAGTAAACTTTTTCTTATCCAAACGTCTTGTAAACTTTAGCCATGCGGCTCATATGCACTTACTGCTTTTCCCCTGGATTACAGCTACTCGTGAACATGTCTTCCCCGGTAGAACCTGAGTTCCTGGAGAACAGGGTCCTTGATAGATTCACTTCTATATCCTCCATAGTACCAGTACACACAGCAGATAATAAGCAATTATCTAGAGAACCCATTTGGATAGTTTCACCTACAAGCATTGGAGCACTGTATTAAATTGACATGTACTTCCTATTTTTTTTTGTTAAATAAATGTTTTATTTTATAATATATTTAGATTTACAGAAAAATTGCAAAGATAGTACAGAGAGTTCTCACGTACCCCACACCCTCTTTCTCCAATTATTAACATTAATATGATATATTTGTCACAATTAATGAACTAGTATTGATACAATATTATTAACTAAAGTCTATACTTTATTCAGGTTTCCTTAATTTTTACTTCGTGTTTTCTGTTTCTGGATCCCATCTAAGATACCACATTACACTTAGTTGTCAAGTCTCCTTAGACTCCTCTTGGAGTCTCCTCTTGTGACAGTTTCTCAAACTTTTCTTATTTTGGATGACTATATTAGTTTCCTATCGCTGCAGTAAAATAGTACTACAGACTTAGTGGCTGAAAACAATATAAATTGATTATCTTCCAATTCTGTGGGTTGTACACCCAATCCAGGTCTCACTGGACTAAAATCAGGTGTCAGGAGGGCTTGTTCCTTTCTGGACGCTCTAGGGGACAATCTATTTCCTTACTTTTTCCAATTTCTACAGGCTTCCCACATTCCTACCACAATGACTTTTGATAGTATTGAAGAGTACTCTTCAGGCATTTTATAAAATGTCCCTCAATTGGGATTTGTTTGAGGTTTTTCTCACGATTAGACTGGGGTGATGGGTTTTGGGGAGGAAGACCACTCAGGTAAGGTACCACTCTCATCACATATCAAGTGCACATGCTATCATCATGACATCACTGTTGATGTGAACCTGGGTCGCCTGGCTGAGGTAGTCTTGGTCAGATGTGGTAGACAGAGTACTTACTTCCCAAAAATGTCTATGTCCTAATCCCTGGGACCTTGAATATGTTAGGTTACATGACAAAAGAGAATTAAGGTTGCAGATGGAATTAAGTTTATTTTTTGAGGAAGATTGGCCCTGAGCTAACATCTGTTGCCAATATTCCTCTTTTTCTTTTTTCTCCTGAGAGCCCCAGTACATAGTTGTATACCCTAGTTGTGGGTTCTTCTAGTTCTTCCACATGGGACGCTGCCTCAGCACAGCTTGATGAGCGGTGAGTAGGTCCGCGCCCAGGATCCGAACCAGCGAACCCCGAGCCCCCGATGTGGAGTGTGCAAACCCAACTGCTATGCCACCGGGCCAGCCTCAGAATTAAGTTTTCTAATCAGCTGACCTTCAGATAGGGAGGTTATCTTGAATTACCTGAGTGGGCCCACTGTAACCAAAAGGCAAAAGAAAGAGTCAGAGAAAGAGATGTGACGTGAGAAGAACTGGACCTGTTGTTGCTGGCTTTGAAGGTACGGGAAGGGGGTCATGAGCCAAGGAACACGGGCAGCCTCTAGAAGCTGGAAAAGGCAAGGAAATAGATTCTCCCCTAGAGCCTCCAGAAAGGAATGTGGCCCTACCCACATCCCTGACAACACCTTGATTTTATCCCAGCGTTAGACTTCTAACCCACCAAACTGTAAGATGATAAAGTTTTATTGTTTTACACCACTAAGTTTGTGGTAATTTCTTACAGCAGCAATAGAAACTAATACATCAGGTTTTTTCACTGAAAAATTATTCTTTTTTCCCCCCTTTCCACAGTCTACTCTTTGGAAAGAAGGCTCTATGCACAGTCCATACTTGGGGTGTGGGAGTTATGCTCCATTTTCTTGAAGATACAGTAGCTATATAAATTATTTGGAATTCTTCTGCAGGAGAAATTTGTCTATTCTCCTCATTTATTTATTTAATCACTTATTTATGTCAATATGGACTCATGGATATTTATGTGATATTTAGGATCATTAGATTCCTACTTACATCCCCTTGGCCAAAAATGGGTCATATGTCCAGCACTGACCAATTGCTGGCCAAAAGATCTCTATGACTGGTTTTGACTGATCATGATTCACCACTGGGGCTGTACACAAAGTCTATCCTCCTGGTGAAATATATATATCTATATATATAGATAGATAGATAGATAGATACACACACACACACACACAAGGAAGAGGGAACGAATGCATAGTTTGCTATTCAGTGTGCAAGAAACACTGCATGCAACTAAGAGAGAATTTATTTTTGTTTTTGCTTTGTTTTAATACAAAATAAGTTCAAAAGACACTGATGTTCTAAATCTATCAAGCGGAGACACTGGACTGACTGATTTATCATCACATTTGAAAATAAATTTCTTATGGTCTTGACACAGATAGGCAACTGAAAAGATAAAAGCATACTTTTCACATTGAGGACAGAAGTTTGTTTTTTTTTAAGTTAAAAGTCTTAAAAGGAGAGTTGTATATTTCAGGAGTTTGCTATACATATCCCAATAAAGATTCCCAGAAAACAAATTTACAGGGTGAATTGCCTGGGTTATTCTTGTGTGTTATCCCAGCTAGGCTACAGTCCCCAGTTATTCAATCAAACACCATTTCAGGTGTTGCTGTGAAGGAACTTTGCAGATGTACTTAAGTCCCCTAATCAGATGACTTTATGTAAGGTAGATTATCCCGGCTAGTCTGGATGGGCTTGATTGAATCAATTGGAAGAAGTTAAAGCAGGGCTGAAGTTTCTCTAAGAGAAAAGAAATTGTGCCTGTGGACAACTACCATCCATGCCCATATGTTCAAGCCTGCCCATGATCTTCCCTTCTTGATTACCTGACTGATGGATTTTGGACTTGCTTAGCCAGCCCCCACAATCAAGTAAGGCAATTCCTTGTAATAAATATCCCTACCTCCCTCCTGCCCTCCATCCCACCTACCTATCTATCTATCTATCTAACTATCTATCTATAGATCCACCTATTTATCTATCTACTTATCCATCCATCCATCCATCCATCCTGCTGATTCTGCTTCTCTGTTTGAACTCTGACTGATATACTTACAGACAAATTACTTCAGACAAGATCTTCTCCTGGCTAAGCATTGTAATAACATTCCTTCTTCACCCTAGTATTTCTATAATGCTTTTTCTTTTAAAATTGTACCAGCTCTTACAGATAAAGAATTATACAGTTTCACTATTATCCATTAAGTGTTCAATGCACTCTACGAGTCACATTCTCTAGAAGGAAATTTCTTCTGAGCTTGGCTAGATTGGAAAGGAAGGACTGAGCATGGGAAAAACCACAGCAGAGTGCAGAAGGTGGGATTATGTACTCACAAGATGAAAAATAATACATGTTGACGTTTTGACAAAATAAATACATCTAAAACATCTGGTAGTCTTGGGGTGTTCTGAGTACTCCACAGGCTTGTTGACATAGTGCTAGAGCAAAACAAGAATCCAAAGCCGACTGACTCCAGCTCTTGCCTTTCAACAGGGGCCAGATAACAGTGCTTTTCTTTGCTTGAAAATTAAACTTTTTTAAATTCTTTAGCTGTGATGATACATCAACCTTTTTTCTCTCCATTACAGTTGTTCAGTCTTTATTGCTTATCTAGAGAATAATTAACGAACCACAGAAATTATCCTTTCCCATGAATCCATCTCAGGCCATCTCTCCAAACAACAATCTCACGTTCTTGGTATTTTTCCATAATCAAAGTAGCACAAGCTTTGAAGACAGAATTCCTGGGTTTGAATCCAGTCAAATCTTGTATCGGAACACTCTCTATCCCTCCTACCTCTTTATTTTCCACCATAATACTCACTACTTTCTTCTATTCAATATCATTTATTTATTCATCTTGTTTATTGTCTTTCCCTCCCACTAGAATCTAGAACATAAGCTCCAGGTGGGCTGGGATTTTGTCTATGGATTCACTGCTGAATTCCAGTAAGTAGTACAACGCCTGGCACATAGTCGATGCTTACTAGATATTGACCAAACAACGTCACTCTGTTACTGAATCTGTAATACGGACATAATAATAGTACCTAATTTACTAGATTATTATGAAGGGAAAAATGATAATGCATGTGACACTCTGGAATATCCAAGGCAACCTGAATTCAGAAACTTTCTATAGGGATTCCAACATCTGCTTCCTTCCAGACAGAGTTTAAGGGAAATAGAGAAATATGGGACAGAAATAAAGCATTAATTAATTTTACCCTTTCTCAGAATTTCCTATTCTGTTATCTATAATTCTATATCTACAACATTCCACTAGTTGGAATCCAGTAAAAGTTTTGTTTGTTTGCTTTAACCCAGTCCTGCACTAAGTAGGGATTTAGGAAGAACCTTCTGCTGCTTATCATTTAGTCAAGTCAGCCAGCCAGTCAACAAATAGGATAATTGTTGCCTAGCATTCTACTGCAAGTGGTGAAGTATTCAAGATCAATAAGGCATTTGTTCCAGTAACTAGTAATAATATCAAAAAATTTTTCTCCAGGCATAACTCAAATACTTATCCTGCACTTTGCATTTTATCCCTCTTATTCTTTTTTTAGTGGAAAAGGAAGAAAAATGGATACCCCTTCTATAATAAAATATTGAAGAGAACTTGCAAATAAATTCTTTTAAATATTCAATTTTGAACCCTGAGACCAAAGAACAGAAATTTGCAAGGCTTCATTCTCCAATACTCTAAAATTGAGAACAAACAGTCCAATGTTAAATAAAAAATACTCACGGATGAAGTCCTCAAGGACACACAAGAATGTTCAGTGGTTCTTTCTGGATCGCAGGAAAATTTTGTTGTTGATATCTTCATTTTTTTCCACAGTGAGCATGCATTATTCATATACATATATATTAATTTTTAAAAAGGGATTTTTTTCCTTTAAAATGGCATTTTAAATCTCGGGATAATAGAAATTTTGCAAAGTCTTATTGTCATTAACTAAGTAGAATGGGAGAAAAGATGAAAAGCAAGCAGGAGTTTAAAATATGAAAATAGGCAACCACAGGTCATGTAATAATATACAGTCAAAAGTTCAATAAAACAAACTGTTTTGGCAACACAGTTAACTCAAACCATTTATAAGCAACTTCTCTTGGCCGTTCGGATATTTTCCCATAAACGCTAAAATATCGCTGTGTTCAGGGACTGCCAGGCTATTGGCAGGGGAGAAAATGCAAAGCACATTTTTTACCAATAATATTTTATTATAAAACACCATTGATCTTAAGCTACCGCCACAATTGCAAATTGGGGGCTTTTCAAGTAATTTACAGGGAGAAACTATGAAGTTTGTCTTTGAAATGAAATGAAATAATACCTGCATTTCCTACTTTGGGGAAATTTTATGTTAAATTACCCCGACAGGCAGAGATGACAAAACATTGAGAAATATTTAAAGATTTCGTGTCTCTTCCTGATAACGACAAGGTTCATTTTGTGCTCTCAGAGGGGAAATGAAATCTGATTTACCGTCAACTACCTCAGCGCCGCGATGCACATTTCACATACTTTCAACAGCCTCACACAGCAACGATACTCCCGTCATTTCACAATGGGGTTGATCAGCTGCCAAATGCCTGACAAATTATCAAATGCGTTCATTTAAAGCTACCAGTTTCTTTATCATGATAAAGCATGATGCGCAGCATGTGGCAACCCATCATAACTACGGGTAAAAAGAAACTTGATTTATACAACCTTTCTTCGAAAGGGCAAACAATAGCAGCGAACGGACGGACTACAACTCCGTGTCTTCTTCCGTTCTTTTCCTTTTTCTTCCTTTCTTTGTTTCATTCAAACAGCAAAATATCTCACTCCTTTCCTTGGCCCTGTCTAAGAAAAGCTCAAGTAAGATTTTAAGAAAGCTGGGGGAAGCAGCTGAAAAAAAGCATAGACGGGCTTCACTCTCATCATCCTCAAATTGCTATTCTGATCTTGAATCCCAAGCAGACCAGCAGTGAGCTAAGAGGAAACGTTAGTGAACAGGCTATGAATTTCAACGTCCGGCAGAAAACGAATTAAAATATTTAATCATTCTACCAAGCTCATAAGGTGTAGCAAAGCGAATGCTGGCTGCCGAGACTGAGGTGGTGGTGGATGGGGGTTATATTTTATTGTTTTCCAAGAGCTAGTTCCAAGTTGGTCAAAATTGTGGTGCGAGGTCAAACTCCCAAGGGCACGTCCCTCTTCTTGAGCCTGCCGCACATCCTCACGATAGCCTTGTTGGGTCTTTCTTCTGTGGCAATTGCCATCAATTCTCAAAGATAAGATTTGGAAGGGGAATGAGGAAGGGAAAAGACAATCCACTGTGTTCTTGAAGAGATACCAAGATAAAGGATATAACTCTATCCATCAATGTTCCCCTCTTGGATTACTGAGGGCGAGAAGTAAGAAAAATATTTAGAAAGCCAGGTTAGCGATGCCAGGAAACTCTGAATTCATGGCTTAAGGAAATCAAAGTGAAACAGCATGGCAAATGCTCATTTTAATACAAGGTATAATTAATTGCCCATTTTTTCCCTTTCCAAAGCCTAAAAATGTTTGAAAGAGTTATATCAAACTTGCTTGGCCTCCCCATTCAAAATCATTAGTTCTCTTTAGAATCATGTATTCCCCACCAAGACCGAGATTCTCCTGCCATTCACTAAAGAACTACCTAATTTATCCATTTTTCTATTCAGCCGTTCAGTCTTGTTACTGGTCCACCTTTCAATGAAAATATCTCTATATACATATATATATATTTTTTTTTTGGCAACAGGAAACACTCAAATATCTTACTATCTCTGATGAGTCCAAGTGCATACAGAGAAGAGTGGAAAGAGTAGTCACCTTAGAAAATAGACTTTTTACTCAGCAGAGACTAACTCCGCTGCACCTCTCTCAACACTACAGCCCACAGACTGCCTTCTACTGAAGGTGATGTCACAGAATTTAACCCTTCAGCAGTATGCAACGCTATACCAAGATCTGTCTTGTGACAGGGCCACAGGGCCGGCTCCTGCCATCCCACATCCCCACTGCACTGTTGGTGCAGTCCCAATTTCCAGGCTAGTGTGGGTGTTTCTCTGTACTTGGATGTCTAGGTTCATGGTTTTGTACCTAGAGCCCTGGGTACCCACTGCAATGTCCCTTTAGGCACCTGCTTGATGACCCAACTGTCTCTCTCGCCATCACCTTTGATCATCTTATTCTTTCAAGCACGACGCCCAGACCGCAGTTACTCACCCTGGTGCAAGAGCACAGAAAGAAGGAGAGTCTGCTTAGTCTGCTGGGCTGCTTACCAGGGCAGCCTTGACGTTCAGGACACGACGCTGGCTGCTGAGCAGGCCCAACATGCATGAGGGCAACATGCCCGGGAGGGCAGCATTTTCAGTTCAGCTACCTCCCTTCATTGTAGCGTTACTAGGAAATACAGACCTAGGATTATCTATTCAGATTACCAACTCCTATTCTGCAGAGGAAAAACGAAAAAGCAAAAATGATGTTGCCATGTTTAGGCAAAAGAAATTCATGGCAAAACTTGGTGCGCAAATTAGGATCTGCCAATTTTCCCACTGGCTGAAAGTATATATAGCAGATTATTTTGAAGAAAAATTTAATCATTCAAATTTTTTCTTTTTCTTTTTTTTTTTTTTTGGTGAGGAAGATTAGCCCTGAGCTAACATCTGTTGCCAATCTTCCTCTTTTTGCTGAGGAAGATTGGCCCGGAGCTAACATCGTGCCCATCTTCCTCCACTTTTTATGTGGGATGCTGCCACAGCATGGCCTGATAAGTGGTGCATAGGGCTGCGTCAGGATCCGAAGCCAGGAGCCCTGGGCCACCAAAGCAGAGCACGCGAACTTAACCACTATGCCACTGGGCCAGCCCCTAATCATTCGTATTTTTAAGAAATGTAAATGACCTCTCAACAAATTTGATAAATTGACCATTACATCCTTATTAAACCTCTGTTCCCTTGGTTTATGGACACTTCAGTCTCTTGGTTTTTCCTCTACCCCTCAAGTTACTAGACAGTCTCTCCTTTAATATCTCTTCCTCCACTACTGAATTTTTCAACGTTGAGATTGCATTCTTTGGCTTACATTATCATGAATATGTTACTAAAATGTTTATTTTGCAGGAAAAAATTTGTTTATTATTTACAATCCTCCTATTCCCTCCTGCCCCCACCATTCTTTGGCAGGTGGCTTCTGAAATAGATCTTTGCTTTGCAGAGAGGACTGAGAGGTGACCTTTCTGGAAATAAAAGATCTGTTGTAGAAGATGGGGGGCGGGCAGTGGTAAAGGTGAAGATGAAAGTTGTAGAAAGAGAGGTTGAAGAGATGTGGCAGCTACTGTTGAGAAAGAGCCTTTGGGAAAGAGCTGAAATATTTAAAAGGAAATATGTGAGAAGTTTTGCTATGTGATATATAACATATCCTTTTCTGTCTCTCACAAAGATTTCTTGTTAAGAAATCCATATTATTCATCAATGTTTCTGGAGATGGAATTGTGTGGGGGTAGCTTTTGGTTTTTGTTTGTTTGTGGTATGCAGAGACATGTTGAAAATGATCTCAGTTGAGGAAAAATAAGAACAAAAGTGACTCAAGTTCTGTGTCCCATTCAGACCTATTCAGTCAGCTATACATTGAGTATCCAACTGCCTTCCTCCCGTGCCCACCTCAAGGAACTAAAACTCCACATGGCCCAAACCAAACTCAAAACTTACTTTTCTTCTACCATTTCCCCTTCAGTAAATGATAGCACTTCATTCAGGTGTGCCATCAATCTAGAAAGATAGGTCCTTCTCTCTTGCCATCTACGTCAGAGCCATCATCATGTTCTTCCTCCTTAATACATCTTGAATCATCCCCTTCTCTCCATTTTCTCTGTCACAGTCCTGACCCAACCTACCATCGTCTCTCTCTAGAACTATTGTTAAAGTTTCCTAACTGGTCTCCTACTTCTAGTCTTACCTTTTCTTAATCAGAATAGTCTTTAAAATATATCACATCCTAAGAGCAGAGCTTCTCCTTATTCTTAGAGTCAAATTCAGACTCTCTGTTTTTAGTGACAATGCCTTTCGTAATACAACCCCTGCTTACTTTTCCACACAATCTCACACATCCTCCATTCCTTTCTTGGTGTTCCTAAGGCACACATCACTTTTTTGTTCCTCTGAAGAGCCAAGTAACTTTCTGCCACCAAACATGTCGTTTGCTTGGCCTGAAAGCCCCATCCCCGCTCAATCCCTGATCTTCACCTAGCTAATTCTTCTCTTCTACTCACACTTTGGGTCTCAGTTTGAATATCACTTCTTCAGAGAAGCTTACCTAACCCTGCCCCTCCCCGCACTCCCTTGTTTCTTCCAAACTGATCAGGTCTCCCTGTTGTATGCTTCTCTCGCACAACACACATTTTAGTCGTAGAACTTATTTCATCTATAATTAAATAGCCTTTTCTATAATTATTAATGTCTGCCTCCACCATAGATTCTCATTATATGATTCATGATAGCAGTGTTGTTGGTATTATGTTGGTGAATTGCTAATTATTTACTGTTGTGCAGACAGTCATTCTGGGCTCACCATTTCTGTGATAGATTCTTTTAAAGCTAAGACATTAAAAATTAAATTTTTATATATAAATTATATCTACATTTGTTATTTCTATTTCTCTATACTTTAGAAGAAAGAATATACCTAAAATATCCAATACATATAGGAAATTTGACTTGAAATGAGGATGAGACTAAAATAAAAATTCTGGGAATTTTAGAGGAATGGCATTTTTTTCTTCAAAGGACATGTCAATCACTAACAAGGACAAGATCTTCCACCGACAAATGCAGTCCTTGCACCTCTAGAAATAAAGAACTAGTATCCATTTTATCCATCAAATATCACTCTCATTGCCGAGGGAGCTCAAAAAGAGTTCATTAGTGCTGGCCGGGGTGACAAGTTTATGGGTCCATCATTACATCTGCTAATAAACGAACTGATGATATGAATCAAATTCACTAAAATCTCTGTTCATCTTAAACTACGTTGTAAAAAATCAAAGTCGAGATGATGTGCTCCATAGTATTTCAGATGTAATAAAGCCTAAAGCTCTCACTGCAAAATGAGAATGATGTGCAGTGAGCTATCTTATTTAACCCAAAATGTTTTGGAGGCTAATAGCCCATGGCATACTGCTCATCAAAATGGACCAAGAGAAAAGGTATGGTTGGAATCAGTGGGCTGATTCTGTTGCCACTCGTGACTGTTTCCACCTCTAAGAGAATCAGTTTCAGCACATCTCCCCACAGGTCTCTTAGATGTTTTTCTCTGGGAAGCCACTTTGGTCCTTTCCTCCATTTAACATCCATTACTTATAATTCATGATTCCCTCATTTGGTAGGAATTTAATGTGTATTCAATAAATACTCATGTTATGTGCTGCTTGAGGCCCTGTGGAAAGTTGTAATATAAAACAAAAAATACAGTCGCACTTTAAAACTCGTTAGCAAGGTGATATTTATAACTTTCATATACACATCTAAACAAAACTCGTGGACCAACTATTTTAAAAAGTGAAGAATCTTTTTATATAGATCACATGGTGCATTTTAAGTGAATTTAAAAATAAAATAAAGGTCATTGTGGGGTAATTTAAGTCTAAAAAATATTATTAGAGGATCATGAAAGAGTTTAGGATTTTACCTACGCTTGTACCTGTAGCTTTACTATAGGTACAAACTATACATTGTTTACTGTGTTGGGTTGAGGGGAGTTGAAGAGAACAAGTTGACTGATGTTGAAAGCAGTAAGAGAAAGTATTGATAAGGTTGGGCCACATTAAGAAAGATTTTAAATACTGGGACGAGAAAATCTGAACTACATTAGAAGGGCTAAGGGAGTGTTATAGTCTTAATGAGAGTCACATAACAAAAGTGGTGCTACAAGGAAATTGTATATTGAGGAATGGATATGCAAGTATTAGGGAGACTAGTTAAGAGATTGTTGTGGCAATACAGGTCTAAAATGATGAGGGCCTTGATTAGTTTGGAGAATGAGAATAAGTAATATAGTGATTAAGAGTGACACCGAGAGAGAAGAATCTGTAGGTTTCAGTGACTGGTGAGTTGTGAGATTTTAGGATAGATAGATATACAAGAGAAAAGATGAGGAACATTTTGATACTTGGAGTTGGGAGGAATGGCATTTTAATTAACCATCTTGGAAAATTGGATGGGGACATCAATTTTGAGAATTACTCAAGTTTCGTATAGAGGACTTTTGCAGTAAAGGAGAGAAATTCAAATGAAACTGCCAAAATTTTAGAGTTGAGAGGCCCTTAGGTTCCATGGGGTTCAAATTCCTAGCAGGATTCAGGGATCTTTTCTATAATATTCCTAACAGAGGTGTAAATACTTTCTGTATTTAGGAACCCCCTTCTTATATTGAATTAAAATTTACTCTCTTGTAACTTACACCTAAAATTTCCATTTCTATCTTCCGGAACAACACTGGATAAAATATGCCCTCTTCCATGTGATAAATTTTCAAATATATGACAGCCATTGAATCCCCCTTTAGTTCCAACTTTTCAATAATAACCATCTCTTACTTCCTTCAGTCATATGCATTAACATAACTTATAAACTTGTTATTTATTAACAGAGATAAATAAGGCATCACAAATATCTCCTAGCAACTGTTATTTTAGTCTTATGGCTAGATTTTGTAATACTCTTACAAAAAAGGAAAGGCAACTCTCTTATCCCTGAGAGTAAAGTATATAAAAACTACATTCAGAACTAAAACACCTATGTCCAATGAAAACTCCAGACCAGCAAACCTGAAGAATTTGTGGTTGGGCTTCTAATTTAAATGAAAGAATAAATTTGAAAGAATCAAATTCAATTTCCCAAAGAATTGTAATTTTCTACTTGTATTCATGTGACAAATTTGGCAGGCCATAAAGATTTTAGAAAAATTATTGTTATTATTGTGTGATATTTTTCACAATATATTTGCTTCTAAACCTTGAGGTACATTCATGAAAAAGAAAAATCCATTTAAGTATCTATTATTTCTGAATGGAAACTGGATTTGATGAAACCTCCATACAACTAACAAATATTTGCCTACCCAAATGACTTCTGCTCTGGCATTATGTCTCAGAAAATAAATTATTATTATTTATGATCATAATAATGTGTATTTACATAATAAGTTTCTCGGAGGAGTTGAAACCAATTTTTGCTTATTCTACAGCACCTCTCATTTGTAAAAGTCAGAAAACTGCAGCTTTGTTGGTCCAGGAGGGAAAATGTGTTAAAAAAGCACAGGCCTGACAGAGCGAAAGTCAGCATTCAATGTGCCAGCAGCCAGAGGTTACTCAGGAATCAACACCCATGATGTTTAATCTTTTCACTCAGTGTCAGCTACTCTTTTCAAATAAAAATCTAAGAAATTTAAAAATAAATGCCAAATACTGTAAGCACCTACTGTGTAACCAACATTACGTGACATGGAAGAAGTGGCCCAGTCTCAAATCTAATTGAGAAGACAAGTTATCAAAACAAGAAATAACTTGAGACTCTTGTAAGACAGAATATAATGACTTGTTCAGGGGAAGCAGTGGCATTGCTAAATTACGGGATAAGATATAAAAAGAGATCTGTTTTATTCCCTACTCTGCAACCAACCTGAAGCTAGTTATTTATCCCACCTGTAAAATGCAATTAAACCACACACCACCATCCTCTCCCAGAAGGACAGGGGAGGATTAATCAACTGTAGGTGTCTGGAGTTTCACAAATGGTGTTGTGATTGCAAATTGCCAAGCTTTCATTTTCGCTTTTATAACACATTCATGGCCCTTACACACTGCAGGGTACCTTTGATTGTCCAGATAGTATATCAACATGCATCCATCATCCCTTTTCAAGATCTCCTGAGGATTAGCTGAAGACCAAGCTAAAAATATGATTCAATGATTGCACATTAAATCATACCAGGCTGAGACATACAAGGTGTCAACGTACTTTCGTAATACAAAATTAACCTTGTAGGTACAAAATTACAGTATTATTTTATAATTATAGATATATCCTCTATATTTAAGAGACATTACAAAATACCTGACCTTCACAATGTGGGTTAGCTAATTATTTTGTATCTAGCAAGAGCAAGTTCATTAAACCTGTATCCCACTATGTGTGACTAACACTTCTTCATCTTACCAGTTTCTATTACCATTGTTCATGACACATTAATTAAATTTCATGTTAAAGTATGCATTTAGAATTTAAAAATTTAGCCAAGTGCACCCCAGTGACTGTTGTTTGTAGTATCAGATTCTGAGTGAAGAAAAAGTCATAAATGACTTTATATTTATTATCTATATATTTGTTTTCTCTCTCTCTACTAGACTATAAGCTACTCTGGGACAGGAAAATTTATTTTTCTAATTCATGTTTGTAACAATAGATCCTAGAAAGACACTTTGCACATGGTAAGCAAATAATAAATATTTGTAGCATGCTTGAACAATATTTGGATGGAAATGAAAGATATGGCTGTTTCGGTACATTGTGTTGTCATGTGAGTACAATGCTGTCAGTTTATATTGGTTAGGTTTGAACACTGGTCATATTCTAATTTATACAGGGTTTAAACAATTACAAATATAAAACTCAAGATTCCCTCTAATGAAGCTATATTTACTTGTCTTCCCTTTTGATGATTATTTCTCAAACATCCCAATATAGTGCAGACATATAATGTTGTGCAATTTTCACTGAGAAATGTAGTCTTTTCAAAATAGAATCAAGGCGTGGACGCATTCTTAATTACAGCAGATTTTGAAAGCTATAGAAATCATCTTTTCTTATTCTTTAATTACAAATATTCATTTTGAGGAGAAACATCTCAACATTCAAATGTGCATAAAAACATTTTAGTAAATAAAGATTGAACCTTGAATGTTATCTTGTAAGTATAAAACCAAGAAAATATTTGATGTCAAATTTTTGGTGTATGCATTCTCCCTGACCATCACACTATCCTTCCTTAGACTTTTTTTCAACCTGCAACTTTTTCTATATCTTCCTTGTCTGTAAAACATGCAATAACCATTTGCTTGCTACTCCTTCCTCTGAGCAGAAATCATAGCAAACCTGTATTTTTAATATGAAAGTTTGAGTTTAAGAATTCCTCTAATTTATATGGAACAAGAAAAGACCTTGAATAGCCACAGCAATCCTGCGAAAAAAGAACAAAGCTAGAGGTATCACACTCCCTGATTTCAAAATATACTACAAAGCAAAAGTAGTTAAAACAGCATGGTACTAGCACAAAAACAGACACATAGATCAATGGAACAGAATGGAGAGCCCAGAAATAACACAAAAATAAATTTTTGGCAAGAGCCAAGAACATACAATGGAGAAAGGAAAGTCTCTTCAATAAATGGTGTTGGGAAAACTGGACAGCCACATGCAAAAGGATGAAAGTAGACCATTATCTTACACCATACACAAAAATTAATTCAAAATTGATTAAAGACTTGAATGTAAGACCTGAAACCATAAAACTTCTAGAAGAAAACATAGGCAGGATGCTCTTCAACGTCAATCTTAGCAGCGTCTTTTCAAATACCATATCTCCCCAGACAAGGGAAACAAAAGAAAAAAATAAACAAATGGGTCTACATCAAACTAAAAAGCTTCTGCACAGCAAAGGAAACCATCAACACAATGAAAAGACAACCTAACAATTGGGAGAAAATATTTGCAAACCACATATCTAATAAGTGGTTAATATCCAAAATATAGAAAGAACTCATACCACTTGACAACAAAGAAACAAACAACCCAATTGAAAAATGGGCAAAAGATCTGATCAGATATTTTCCCAAAGAAGATATACGATGGCCAACAGGCACATGAAAAGATGTTCAACATCACTAATTATTAGGGAAATGCAAATCAAAACTGCAATGAGATATCACCTCATGCCCGTCAGAATGGTTATAATTAACAAGACAAGAAATAACAAGTATTGGAGAGGATGTGGAGAAAAGAGAACTCTCATATACTGTGGGTGGGAATGGAAACTGGTTCAACCACTGTGGAAAACAGTATGGAAATTCCTCAAAAAATTAAGAATAGAACTACCAAATGATCCAGCTATCTCACTACTGGGTATTTACCCAAAGAACATGAAAATATGAATGCTTAAAGATATTTTCACCCCTACGTTCATTTAAGCATTATTCACAATAGCCAAGACTTGGAAACAACCTAAGTGCCCATCAGTGGATGAATGAATAAAGAAGATATGGTTTATATATATAATGAAATACTACTCAGCTATAAAAAATGATGAAATCTTGCCATTTGCAACAACATGGATGGACCTCAAGGGTATTACGCTAAGTGAAATAAGTCAGATGGAGAAAGTCAAATACTGTATGATTTCACTCGTAACTAGAAGATAAAAACAACAACACATAAACAAAGACAAAGAGATTAGATTGGTGGTTACCAGAGGGGAAGTGAGGAGAGAGGAGAGTGAAAGGGATGATAGGATGTATGTGTATGGTGATGGATGATAATTGTCTTTGGGTGGTGAACATGATGTAGTCTACACAGAAATCAAAATATAGTGATGTACACCTGAAATTTATAAAATGAAAAAAAAGAATTCTAATATATATCATAGAAGTTTCTCACATGAAATGAGAAAAATCAACGTCCGTATATTAGGACATAACTATGGAATTAGGTGAGATATTGCAAAAGAGCTTCCTTTCTTAATATATATATTCCATACGCCCTGTAGCATTGGTACACAATCAATCTGACATTACTCTAGTGAGCTGCAATGTTAGTTATTTTTAAATAATTTATTCAATTTCTACTAAGAATAGAAAACAATTAGGTGCTGGTAGAAATGCAAATGAAATAAAGACGCTTGATCTTGAAGAGCTTAAAGTGAATTTGTAGGAACAAAACATAGATTCAAGAAATGAGTAAGAATAATTATAGTCAATAAGTGCAAGCCATACTCTACTCATTGAATGTGGAAGTCCTTTAGAAAAAAAGGCACTAGTGGTTACAGTTGGAAGTGGTTTCACAGGTTAGCAATTCCCACAAGTCGGCTTAACAGGTTATAACAGATCATGATCAGCTTCACGTCACATTCACCTGTAGCAGGTGAATAAGCAGCATGGCCACAATGTCCATATAGAAACAGTAGGTGAATAAAGCCAGGAAAATGACAATGACTAGGCTGTAAGAGTTTTCTCGTGACACATCAGCTTGGATCCCAAAGCAATTGAGTATTCAATCCCCCTCTGAAGAAGGAAAGAAAGAATTGGTGAACACCTGATAGCATTAATATTAAAAATATGTGGTGACATCACTTGAAAGGATGAATTAAGATAAGGAAGAGCTTTTCCCAGAATCAGCAGGGAAACTTTATCTTTTATATCTGAGGTAAGAGAAAACTAGAAATTGTGGTAGATCATCAATATAACGTATAGCATGAAAGGGGAGGGAATGAGTAATGTCAGGGCTTGAGGTGGAATTTCAGCAGGAAAATGTATATTCTATTCCAGTACAGGAAATCTCAGACTTCCTAGCTTTCAACACAGGACTGAGAATAAATACAGTAGCTTATGATTGCTAGATCCTCTTTCAAATTCATAAGAAACAAGAAAAAAGTAATAAAATTATTTACATACTTAGCTATCCTCTCTTGCCATTTAAACATCCTGTAAGTCAAATTATCAGCCTTTTATTCTTTGACTGTAAAACATACTCCCCTAGAACGCAAAGACCTGAAATATTTATAAAGCTAACACATAATCATAAATAGGAGAAAACCTCAAAAAATACTCTCACATTTTCCTGGTATGATAGTGACATTTTTAGTGAAAAGAAGATAAAATTAGGATTTATGATAAATGGAGATATAAAAACAATAGAAGACTCTGTATGTAAAAATGGTATTACATTCTTGGATTCTTCTCTATTTTACATGAAAATCCACTGCATTTCTAAGTAGATGTAAGTAAAATTATATTAAACAACTATTAATAAACAACAAATAAATAGGGTTAGTAATAAATATTAACTCTAATGTAAGTTCAGAAATGAATACAAAAGATTTTCCATCTTCTTTTCCTGACATTAGATAAAAACACATCCTTGTTTATTACTATTCAATTCACACTGAATATCAGAGTAGGTTTGCATTGCTATTGTGATCCGATAATTCAATCAAACTGTGAAAAAACAAGCAACAGATTTGTTTTTCCTTCTGGAAGTTAAATTGCATGTGGAGAAATAGTTGTATTTTCTCTTTCTACCCTCCAACTCTGAAGTTCAGTTTTAACTTAATTTATTGACTCTACTTTATGGTGTTTCAATCCTTGATGAAGCACCTCTCAGGGGCTTTCAGCCTAGAAAACAAAAACAATATCAAAAACTACAACTTGGAACCACTGCTAAATATATAAATAAGGAAATTCAAAAGCGAGCAAGCGTTATCCAAAGGCACAAAGCAGACGAGATTTAGCTTGTGCGCTCATTTCTTCTAGAGAGAACTTAAAGTAAAAGTGCTCTTTGTTTCAATTATAAAATCATGTTGCTTTTCTCAATGGTCTTGGTTAGTGTCTGTCGATCCAATATGGCAGCTGTACTTGTGTTTGATAACTCCATCCAAAAGTGGATAAAGGCTAAGTTAGTGGTTCCCAAATGTTTGCTGAAGCTGCTTCAGAACCACCTGGAAGGCTTGTTAAACAGGCTGCTGGGCCTGCCCACGTCAGAGTTTCTAATTCAGTAGGTCTTGGGAGTGAGGTGGGAGGGTCCTCAGATTTTGTTTTCCAACAATTTCACCGGTGCTGCTGGTCCTGGGACCACGCTTTATAAACATGGGACTGAGGGAACTGGGAACAAATGAGACTGAAGAACTGAGATATGTAAAGATTTTGGCTCCTCAGCTGAACAAAGAATTCCAACCCAGGAATTTAACTGCTGATGAATGTGCTATGTAGAGGGCAGTGAATATTCTCAGTTTTGTCTAAAAATTACCCAATAAATGTTTTCCAGATGTAATGTCTAAGATTAATCTCATGCACCTAAGAACCAACTTTATTACCACAAAGAACTAAAGATCCAGAACCAGGATCAATGCTGGTTAATTTGTTTGTCTTACATCACCAACCAACACACTTCTTTCCTCATTGTGTACTTCTTCAACAAATGTGTGCATATGTACACACCAAATCTCACCCTCTGCCAGGCCCACCAGTAACAGCTGTGGCACACGCAAGAGTACAAATGAAGGTCCACATACCATGTGTCTAAATATTTAAAAGTTACAAATCCACCTAAAAAAAACTATTAAAATACATTGTATCCACTTACCTTGACAAATATACTTTCATAACAACTGGGCAGGCCCAGTTTAATTTAGAAGATGTAGACTCAGAGTTCTGTGCCTAAATATTGAGGCTCCAGTAAAAACAGCGCCCAGTCTACAAGTTGTTCTCTTTCTCTTTTCAGCCTCAGCTCTGACTTACACTGTGAGGGGCCTGGGGATTCATCTACACCCCACAAAAACAGCTGCCTCCCCTTGGGCCCACAGTGTGGACACTGTAGCATGGTCTACTTTAGAAAGGTGGTACCATGGAAGATACCTGCATAGGCTGAGGGCCTTTTGAGCAGGGAACTCAGGGTTTCCTGGTACCTGAAGTCTAGTCTAGAAGAGGGAATCAGGGCTCTAAGTGGGAAAGTCTCTATGGCCCCTGCAGACTTCTCATTCAATCAAGTGGACAGAAAAAAGTCAATGTGGGCCTCTAAAGAACAGAGCCCAAAGCTCTGTACTCCTCTTCAGAGACCTAGGATCTTCATTAATTACATATTTTTTCATCAAAACCTCAAATACTTCATTCATCATAAATTTACAAGTAACTGATTTATAAAACATAAAATGGTTTTCCTCCTAAAGACATGTTTACTCATATTAATGCTTCCATTAGAAATACTCTAATGATAGAATTTCAGGCCTTAGTAGAATGGGAGGACAGGAGAACTGAGTCAATGGGAAACAGACATTTCTCCTTCATGCTATTAAACATCTACTCACATATTACCCTCAACTCTAGTCAACATAATTAAAGAACATATAAATTACGAAGCCTGAGTTCTAGTTTCATTCTGCTATAAACTCATTGCTGCCTAAATCAAGAGACTGTGAGTAAAGCACAACCTTTCTACCACTCAATTTTTTATTTTAAAAACAGAAAAACTAGATTGAATCTGAATTTCACAAAAGGTGTCCTACAGACTGCCAATAGACATTACTTGAACATAGGTGACAGGGATGGTGGTGGTAAGGATCGGTCCACAGTCAAATAAATTTAGTTCACACTGAGTTAAACACTGCTACCTTGATTTATTTTCTACTAATATATATTTTATTTCTCAAAGAGGCATAAAATATCTAGTGTCCCTTAAAGTTATTAGAACAAGGGATTATTGTTTAAAAGAGCATCTAACTGAATTAGTGTTTCTAATATGTGTTGAAATGGTGAATTAGATGATGCATTAGTTATCTATTGCTGTGTAACAAATTACCCCAAATTTTGACTTAAAAATAAATATTACATCTAACAGTTTCTGTGAATCAGGAATTTGGAGAGGCTAAGCTAGGATATTGTGGCTCAGAGTCTCTCATAGAATTGCAGACTAGATGTCAGACAGGGCTGAGTCATCTGAAGGCTTGACTGGTATGGGAAGTTCACTCCCTGCGTAGCTCACCAACGTGACTGACCAGTTGGTGCTAGCTGTTGGCAGAAAGCCTCAGTTTCTCCTCACAGGGCCCTCTTCATAAGGCTGCTTGAGGGTCCTTGCTACATGATGGCTAGTGTTCCCCAGAGTGAGAGGCCAAGGCAAAAGCCACAATGCCTTCTATGACCTAGTCTCAGAAGCCATACACCCTCACTTCCACTACATTCCGTTGTTCACAAAGTCAACACTGATTCAATAGGAGGAGACTATGCAAGAGCATGGATACCATGAGGTGTAGCCCATTGAGCACCATTTCGAATGCTGGATTCCACAGATGACCTCTATGGACTCTTCAAGTCCTAAGATTTTATGATTGTAGGGAATTTAGAACAGTTAGTAATAATTTTGAAATACATTCAATTGAAAATAGACTAAATGTTATAGATGTGTAAAATCATCTGTAGTAGGCAAAATAATGGCCACTTAAAAATGTGCATCTCCTAATCTCTAGAACCAGTGAATATGTTACTTTACATGGGAAAAGAGACTTTGCAGGTGGGATTAAGTTAAAGACATTGAGATGAGGAAATTATCCTGGATTATCCAGGTTGGCCTAATCTAATCACATGGGTAGTTAAAGAATCTTTTTGGTTGTGGTCAGAGGGAAATGTGACCAGAGAAGAGAGAATCAGAGAGATGGCAGTGTGAGAAGAACTCAGTGCCCAGCCATTGCTGACTCTGAAGTTCAAAGAAGGGGCCAAGAAATTCCAGTGGTCTCTAGAAGCTGGAAAAGGCCAGAGAATTGGTTCTCTCCTTGTGCCTCCAAGAAGGAACCCAGCCCTAAGATGCCTTGACTTTAGCCCAGTGAAACTCATGTTGGGCTTCTGTGAACTGTGAGAACACATAAATTTGTGCTCTCTTAAACCACTAAGTTGGTGATAATTTGTTACAGAAGCAAGAGAAAACTATAATCACCATAGCAATTTAATTTTTAAAACACTTGATAATATTAAAATCTTGAGTTAGTTCATCATTTAAGATAAATATAGACTATTATCTGATGGAATTTGCAGTCCCCGTGTTATTAGCACTATATTTTACTTCATTATGTTAACACTCATGTTTTGACTTGAGACCAAACTGACAAAAATCAAAATCTCCCAAGTCAGAAAATGTATTGTGGTGAAATTGTTTTGAAGGACATATTCCACCTCTCAGGAGCCTACATTGAATTTCGTTTTTAAGAACAATTCTTGTGGAAACTGTTAAAGGTAGATGAGATTTAGAAATTGCAAGGACAAGTTTTGAGTGAGATAGAAGGTTGAGAACACTTACATAAAAAATAAATTTGTATAAAGATTTGATTCTATAAAAACACTTCAAACTATTTTATGTCAGTGTCAGATTTAAATGTGGGTAGGAAAAAGATATTAATTACTTGACCAATAAAATGTACTTATTATTTACCATTTGTAACGTTTGCATTTGAATACCTAATGGCAATACACTCTAAGGACCTGGGGAAGCTATCAAGTTTAAGACTTTATTATTAATCTCAGAACATGGACAACCTAAATGAGAATACAAGACAAAATATTAAACATTAAATTACAATTAAAATTAGCAATAGAAAAGATGACAAACCATCAGATGATTAATTTCCAAATAAATGACTCAGACAATAAATTATATGGAACTTCAAATGAAGGAAATATGATTAAGTGAGACCAGGAAAAATGCCATGATGGAGATACTATTTTACCTGGGTTTTGAAAAGGGCAAGGAATTGTATAGTAGGAGGAAGGAAGGAAGGAATTCTAAATGGCTAATCTAGAGATAATAAAATAAACATCTATCATTATGCAAATCACTCTATATTATAATTATTGGTGACCTATTTAGGAATTCCTTAACGACAAGAACCATGTCTCACTCACATTTGCACTCCAGGATTTATGAGGGTCCAAAGCATATAGTACAAACTCAATAAATATTTAGTGCGTGAAACAGATGACTTTTGGAACAATGAAGTTACAGGAAAAAAATGTATTTTCACAAAATAAATCTGAAGGCATTTTACAAGATGAACTGATGTCCAAAAAGAGTCTCCGATGCCTGTTAAAAAGTTGTGTTAACTTTCTGAGAGGAGATAATAGAAACATGAACTAAGAGTTGGCAATGAGAAAGAAGAGATATAAGACACGTCAATAAGAAAGAAATGATAGAATTAGATGTTAGGGTAGGGAAGGAGTCAAGACGAAATTTGGTGCTTAGATCCCAAGTGACTATGATAATGATGTTGCAATTAACAAGGATGAGGAAATGAGAATGAGAAGGCAACTTGTGGTAAAGATGCTCAGTGTGTTTTCAACATATTGAGTGAAGTATGGAACATACAAAATACATATGGATAGTGGGAATATGCTCCAGTAACGCAGGAGGGAGGCAACATATTTGAAAGCTATGTGCACATAAATCATAATTTGAGCCACAAGAAAGGATGAGATCACCAAGTGAATTTGTGGAATGAAAAGAGTAAGGATACAACTCAGGAAACTCCCATATTTAAAGAAATAAAAGAAAGAAGAGAAACTAGTAAGGGAGACAGAGAAACAACAGAGATGCCCAAGGGAGGCATGGGGAAGATAGGATAGGTCAGCCATTAGGGCCAAAGGCTTCCACAAGATGAAAGGAGTCTTTGGATTGAGGAAGTGTTTTAGGATTTGCATTAGGTAGTTGACTGTGATCCTTGAGACAGTACTTTCGGAAGAATGATTAAGAGAACAATTTAATATTGTGTATCTCAAAACTTTTTGCTTCTGAAACTTATTAAATCAAAAGTGAATATATTGAAACTAAAATAATAGGGCTCTCCACAAGTATCTAGTACCCCATTGCACTCCCTCCAGAGTAGTTTCTCCTAGGTGTGTATCCAAAGTAGCCAAGTAGTTGCAGGTTAGTGGAGCAGCTAAAGGCCAAAGTGCCTAACTGCATTAGCTTGGGTGCATGTGATGGGAGGGGGTGCCTATACCTTGAACCTGAACCCACTGAAGCTGAAACTGACAACAGAAAGGATCTAGGAAACTCAATTTTATCCTGGTGGGGCCACACATCTGTGCAGACCCAAGGCTCTCTATGTAGAGAATTCAAGTCATTGTGGGCATTTCCTCATTCTTTGGGGGTACCTAATATCTGAACCACAGAGGAAAGAGAATAGCCACCCCACCACCCAAAAAATCAGTGTAGCAACATCTGCCCGGGATATATATACCATGATATAGAACAGAGGTGGTTTCTTCTAACACAAGTACTACCTCTACCAAATTTACATTAAGGATTTACAGTAAGCCTGCAAGATGAAAACACGTTAAATTTCCAAAACTTTGGGTTCAAAAAGGTGTATCTTATATGCCAGTAGATAAAGCACGCTGCCTCCACTCATGCTGACATTTTTGTCAACACATGCTGCTAATTACTCAGGATAACATTTTTCATAATTGGCAAGGCCGTGCCCCCTGCGTGGACTTTCTCAGTGAATGTTGAAAATTGCTAAATACAATTGATGTAATTTATTTTTGTCACTGACCTTATTAGTGCTTCCACTGCTGAACTGTGTTTGTGGGTGGCTGTGTGTATGAAAATGCAGTCTTGACTTTTTCAAAAAAGAAGTTATATAACTTTACACTTCATAAATTTAACAACCAAAATGTTATCTGTAATAAGTGTTTCTGGGAAGCACTGTTTTACCACTGACGGTTTGATGGGAGTTGATTAGATAATGGTTTTTCATCTGTGTGTGGTTACTGATATTGGCCCCATTCCAGTTGGTTGCTAAGGTGTCTAAACACTCACAAACAAAAATTACCCATAAAACCTGTGACAGGGTTCTCTGGGTTCACAGCTACAGATCACTGCACATCTGGATGGGTTGTTTCAGCTGAGTTTATAATGTCACATCCCTTGTAAACATGATACACCTGTCTTTCTGTTTAACAGACAGCTTTTGAAGCTGCAGCATTTATTTTCTCCCAGAACTCAGCAGTGGCACATTATTTCCTGATATTGAACCTGGGAGTACTTAAAAACATTCCAGGATTTCCATTCTTTTATCTTTAGATGCAATAAGTCTTTACTTAAATAATCTAGCAGAATAATGGTCTTTATTTTGACATAAAGGGGGAATTAAAAGGGACTCAATAAGAGAATCCATTGAGTTCCATTATCAATAGAATCCATTGATAATGATTTCCATTATGTTTGGGAGACTCAAGACAGGGATTTGTAACTATTTTCATTTATCCCATTGAAAGTCACTTTTGCTGTCAGTGTTTGTTACAAAAAATTAATCATCAAACTGTCCTCAACTATGTGTAAGGCTCTACGTAACAGACTCACAAAGTTCTTAAGAGGTGTATCACTGTCGTCATCCTACTCCAGAGGGGCTTACAACCCATTTAGGAGAATAGGATGGATATCCATGAAAAGATACTAAACTGGACAGTGAACAGGTGTCAATCATGTGCAAGGTGAGAATAAAGTAAATGATGAATGGAAGTGCCTGTGTCCATAGGAAGCAAGGATGAAGTCTGCCCTTTGATTTAAGGTCTGAGCTGCTACCCGCTGAGTCAAGCACGGGTTGCTACTTTGCCCTCACCTCAAAATCATTGATTTTAAATGAACCACCTTATTAGCATAGGCCTCAGGATTTATTTCCAGCAATGGCCACAAAATATATACCGGATTTTCTGCTCTTTATCACCAAGGTTCTTCTGCTAAGCCTCAAATACAAACTTCCATTGCTAAGGTACATAGCCATATTCACACTCATCTTTACTTTTACTGGATATACTCACCAAAATAATTACATTGGGAAGGAAGCACAGATAACAATACTTAAACACTCTTAGGGCACTTGGAGTTGGAGGTCGAATAATTTTCAGAACAAAACTCCTGGAGGTGTAGCGTCCTAATGCTGGTTCATATGAAGTGTTTTAAGATAACAAAATGGAAGATAAACAGTTTCTGAAGAAGAAAACATACTCAGTTTTCTTTATGACCATAGGACTTAACTCCCATAATTCAATATTGGTGGATTAAAAATGGTCTTAGATCTTTTTGTAATTCATTCACATCATTCCATATACCTTTATTGAGTACCTACTATATACCAAGTTCTGTGCTAGGTGCTGGGAACCAGTCTCTGCACTCAAGGAGTTTGCAGTCTGGTGGGGAAAGAGAATAAGCTAGGGAGACATATGCATGCGATTCTATAGAAGCATAGAATAAGAAAAAGGAGGAAAACTAAGAGAGGGGATTTCTTGAGTTGAGTTTTAGAAAGATAAACAGAAGAAGGGAAAGGACATAGCAGGACAGGGAGACAATGCATGTTTTGTAGATTTATGGGGGCCCAGAAAATCGCACCCCTTTACCCAAAACAAGAACCAATTGAAAAATAATCCAAAGATGACAGCAAAGGGAGGCCAAACAGAAAAATCTTTATTATCAAAGGTGCCTAGGGTGAAGGATACAGGTTATATCTGTGGGCAAGTGGACACTAACAGTGAGTTGGCCAGAGTTACTCCTCCAGTCACAGGCAATGTAGGACCAGAGGAACACAGGGAGCAAAGGAGAACATGCTAGCTCCCAAGGAAAAGGAGAGAGAAGGGGCTGGCATACTCGTGTTCTGTTTCTCTTTCCGAACCTTCCAGTTAGACAAGTCACACCTTAGCTTCTCTGGAGTGAAGTGTGTGAGAACATGAAAGAGGTCAGAAATGTTACTCTAGTGGACCTTCCTCCACACTCGTAGAACTACCAAGAGCAGGAAAGAAACATTACTCCCTAACATTTGTGCAAATGCACAGATATGAGACAGCACGGCCCAGAAACCTCAAATAAGTTGATGTGGCTGAAGCAAAGTACATGTAAACAGGAGTAGCTGAGGATGAAACTGTTGGGGGCCATAACACAAAGGGCTGAAAACAAGGAGCCAAGAAGCCTCCGTATATTATGCCTTAGTGCCCACCCTGTCCCTAGTACCATCAATCCATTTCTACACCAAATCTAATCACAGTTTCAATATTTTGAGGCCTGTGACTAAATGTTGGTAATGTCAATCCGTGGGAAATATACAATTAACCAGAAGTCAGCAGGCAGGGTAAATGGCTAAAGATGGAAATAGTATGAATACTACTCACTGGAAGCAACAAACCAACCCTTCTATCTGTCTATTCATTTTTATATCTTCTAAACCATAATGTTACTCTGGAGGTTTTGAAATAGCGTAAAGTTACAGAAATATTGTTTTCTATATCGAAAAATGATCATTCACAAGAGTCTATATGGACATATGTTTTAGTTATTATTATTAACTACCTTATGAAAGATCAATTGTGCCAACACATTTCTTCTTAACATCCTGCAAAATCAAGATTTTATTTTGACCAACAGAAACAACTTTCTGAAAGAACTAAGTGACATTAAAACAATTGTTTCTAATTAACTCCATTATTAAGATGGTTCTATCTATAAAGGATAATACTCAAATTGAAACCATAATGAGATATCACCTCATGCCTGTTAGAATGACTGTCGTCGAAAAGACAAGAGAAAACAAGTGCTGGAAAGGCTATGAAGGAAAGAGAGCCTTTGTGCACTCTTGGTGGGAATGTTAATTGGTGCAGCCACTATGGAAAACAGTATAGGTTCCTCAAAAAGTTAAAAATAGAACTAACATATGATCCAGCAATCCCACTTCTGGATATATATTCAAAAGAATTGAAATCACAAAGAGATATCTGCATCATTATGTTCATTGCAGCATTATTTACAACAGCCAAGATATGGAAACAACCTAACGCATCTGTCCATCTGTCCATCAACATATGAATGGATAAATAATATGGTATATATATACAATGGAATATTATTCAGCCATAAAAAGAAGGAAATCCTGGGGCTGGCCCTGTAGTATAGTGATTAAGATCGTGCACTCAGGTTCAGCGGCCCGGGGTTCACAGGTTCTGATCCCGGGCGCAGACCTGTGCACTTCTTATCAAGCCATGCTGTGGCAGGCATCCCACAAGTAGAGTAGAGGAAGATGGACATGGATGTTAGCCCAGGGCCAATCTTCCTCAGCAAAAAATGGAGGATTGGCAACAGATGTTAGCTCAGGGCTAATCTTTCTCAAAAAAAAAAAGAAGGAAATCCTGCCATTTGAGACAACATAAATAGACCTTGAGAGCATTATGAAAGCTAAATGAAATAAGTCAGATGAAGAAAGACAAACACTGTGTGATCTCACTTATATGTGGAATCTAAAAAAGCTGAACTCATAGAAACAGACAACAGATTAGTGGTTGCCAGAGGTGGGGTGTGGGGGTGGGAAATTGGTGAAGGGGGTCAAAAGATACAAACTTCCAGCTATAAAATAAATAAGTCGTGGGGATGTAATGTACAGCATGGTGACCATAGATAACAACACTGTATTGTATATTTTTAAGTTGCTAAGGGAGTAGATAATAAAAGTTCTCATCACAAGAAAAAAAAATTGTAACTATGTGAAGTAATGGATATTAACTAAACTTATTGTGGTTATCATTTCTCAATACATACACATATCAAATCATTATGTTGTACACCTAAAACTAATACAATGTTATATGTCAATTATATCTCAATAAAACTGGTAAAAAATTTTTTAAAAAGATAATCTGGAAAATCTTAATGAAAAATTTATATATTGTTGGGGAAGAGGGAGAATCTCCCCCTGCCTTTTCTCTTAAGGTTCTTATGGCTGGTCAAATAATTAAAAAGGCAGGTTATCAGGAGAAAATAAAACAAAGTTTAATAACACGTATACATGGGAGAAACTCAGGAAAAACTGAGCAACTTGACAAAATGGGGGAGCTGCCAGGTTAAATACCATCTTCAGCTAAAGACAAAGGAGGATGTTGGGGGTGGGGAGAGTCAGCTATGGGAGATTACGAGAAAAGCACAGTAAACTAGAGTAAGGTTATTATGCAGATTTAAGTCCTTGCCTTCCACACCGATAAGAATTTCTAGAGATAAGGTCATTCCCCCTTCTTCCTGGTACAGAGAAGGAGATAACTTTACAAATGGACATTTTCTTTAAAAAAGTAAATGTCTCTTACAAAAAATAACTTCTACTTTTACTTGGTTTTCAGAGCTTTGGTAAGAATGGGCTTAACAAGGACCCTCCCAGTCCATCCATACCCAGAGTCATCTATGGTGATGGGGACAGGCCTTCTATCTTAAATTCTTTTAGGCAGTTAGTGGAGGGGGAGGATCAAAGTTTCTTTCAGAGTTTTTGTTCTTGAAAATAATCAAAGTAAAGAGACATATTTTGAGGTGGCCAATTCTGACCCCCACCATATATATATCTCTATATGTACACACACATACCCCACACACACATATGTTATGGTACCTCAGTCTATTATATGCAAACACACACACACACACATATATGCATGTAATAGAGTGAGATACCATAAATTATTTTCAGAACAAACTAAGATTATGAGTATAAACTTAAATACATACACTCGAACACCACATAGGAAACAAAATCTTTCTAGTAATGGTCGTCTGTTGTTTCTCTATCCATTGAATAAAAATTGCATCAGCCTGAAGTTTTCTCCTCTAAAGGTGCTCAAATGTCCTGAACAAAAAATCAAAGGAAGGGTGCCTTTATTTGCATAGCGTCACCTTGCCTTCAGAAAATCCCTCCCTTGCCTCTCTGCCTCTCTCTACCCTGCTTGGCGAGCACAGCCCTTTGATGGCTGCCGCTGCAGTTCCTGTTTGCTCTCAGGGTCCTTTGATCACGCAGGCCCCGCAGAACAGCATGAAGCTGTTGCCTTTTTGGCACAGGCTTGATATTCAACAGTAGGTGGTTTCTCACCAGTTTGGCCCTGGCTTTAGGACAATGAGTGACAAGGTGTTAGCTCACACAGCACGACTCACGCAACTTACAAAAGAAAAAGATCGGGCTGGAGGTTTGTTCTGCAAATCAGCAAGATTTTCAAAACAAGAATAAAAGTCTTTTCCCAGCATCCCAAGATAAAGATGACTTGGCCAAACTAATAAAGGGCAACTCAATCAAGAGAATGAGTTCATGGGGAGAATGTCATTTTTAGGTTAATGACATTCAAAATAGCCAGACTGGGATCCCTGAAGATATTTTTTTGGGGGGAGTTGAAAACAAAATATTATTTATCAAGGTGTTCACTTATTGAAACAGTGGCCATATTAATATAAGGAATGTAAACCTAGAAAAAATGTCTACCCCAGAGTTTTAAGAAATCAAAAATTACATAGCACAGTTTGCATGATCCTGATAAAACTCACGTAAATGCTTGCCTCTTGCTTAGAGATTTTAACTTCATGAAAAATGGTTGTTAGAAATTCAAACATCTCTTAAGATGATAGTTCTGAAATAGTTGTTCTTTGAATTTGAGAACTAGTGTTTTTGAGGTCTCCGTTGTGATTTATTATCTCTGCTTGCAGGACAAACTTGCTGAGAAATTATACAGTAATTGTCACAACTCAGAGTCTAGATTTCTCAATGAATTATAACTCCTTGCTGCCTAGGAATAATAGTCACATTGGAGACAAAATTTCCTAGATTTCCCAATGTTTGGTTACTATGTTTTTCATGAATTTAAAGAACAAAACAAACAAACAAACAAAAACAGAGTCTCTGCATTCCACTGGGTTTGGAATGCAAATCTCAATATACTTCCCTATAATTAGGTCTGAAGGGGGCAATTTCCTCCCAAATTTAAGAAAGCAACTAGGTTTTACCAGGCAATTTAATGTCCAGTCTCTCTCCCCATCAGTCACACAGTATCCCTTTTTAAGATTGCTTCCCATTGCAATGATAGACCCGTAGGATTCCTTTCATCCCTACCTCTAAGAAGTTAAAAATTTTCACATATTTTTGAAAATAAAGTAAAAAGAATATAATTTCCACTTCAATCTATTCTACAATCTATTTTTCAAAATATGACTGGAATAGAGGTCAAATACACTGAAAAACCGACCTAAAAAGGTTTCTGTGAGCAAAATGAGTATCTTATATATTACAAGGTTCTATTTTTTTAAGTCTGAAAAAGTATTAGAAGGGTTATTAGCAGTAAATAAAAAGTGTAGAAGTAGAGTTGTATAGTGGGACAGTTATTGTACTAGTGCCAAAGAAATGGGTTCATGGCAGCTCAGCCACTAACTACTGTGACCTCTCCGACTTGACCTTTCTGAGACTCTGGACAACAATAGCTGCTCTATTCACCCACTACACTAGGTGGTTGTGAAGTTCAAATCATATCATACATGTAAAGGTGCTTGATAAATTGTAATATACTCAGAAAAAAGGTTAGGTATTATTCTGCGAACGTAAGGTGTTATGATTTTGTTGAGATCAGGTGAACTGACAGTCTTGCCCTTCTATTCCCATTTTCATTCTTTATAAAAGAGAATGATAAAAAAATCAAGTGATGATTATAAAGTCTCCATGAATCAAAGTAGTAAAGCTTTCTCCTTATTTCTTTAATCCTCACTTCCATCCCATGGCCCAGTTATGCCATATAATTTTATACTTTAAATATGGGTAGAACATTAATCAACTTCTAGTACCAAATCATAAATTCACAGACAAGGAGACTGAGTTACAGATATAAAACGAAGTGACCAAGGTGGTGCCCACAAGGACCCGACTGCAAGCACAGGAAGTCAGCTGGCAGTGGAGAGTGGGGATTCAGCCTTAGCCTTCATTCCTTCTGGCTCCTTCTGTGCTGATGGTAGTTTTAAGAAAGAATGATTAGTCCTGGGGTCATTGATGGCTAATAGGTGTCTGCAAGGGCACAAGTGTTGTAAATATCATTTCTATGCAAGTTGGAAATAACAATCACATTTGATCAACTGTATTATTTGCGTTTGAAAAGTGCCCATGCTGACTGAACAAACACACTCAGGCACTGCACATCTGTGCTCTGTAGCATCGCAGGGCTTTCATCACACTAAGCCCATTCTTTGAGAGAGACTGGCTTCCTGCTGAACTCAGCGTGAGGACAACAGGGCAGGACACCAATTAGTGGAAGCATTTGCACCAACGTGACAGGACCACTGTGCAGGGAAGTTCACTGGATCCCAAGCAATGGTGGAAGCATGTCCTTTGGCAGTAAATAATTAAACTGGAAGTAAAAACTTTATCCTTCATAGATATAGGTTTCATTTATGTTCAAGAAAATCTGCAACCTTCAAAAAATCTGATCAGTTGCCAACCCCATGTGATCTTGACAAAGCCGCTAGAAATCGCATTGTTCTCCTGTGCCACACTTCCTATGTGATCTAAATACACTTTTTTGACCTTCAGCAGGATAGGCATGCAAGTAGAGGTCACAACTGAGTTAGCATAATATCAGGTAGAAGCTGTCAGGACCTCAATCCCTACTCCCTGATGATAAAATCCAGCTATAATTATTTGCCTCTTTGGCCAGCTAATACCAAGATACTTTTATAGTTCAGAAGCTTCCATTTAACTATAATTTTTAAGTATTATATTTTCTATGTTTTCATGACGAATTGTTCTTTAGAGCAAAAAAAAAAAGGTAAGATAATTAGCCATGTGTTGGCTGTATTTTTTTGTAGCACATGTTTTGCTTTTAATCCCAATTTCCAGATCTAATTCCCTCTTGGTCTATTTCTATTCAGAATGATCCGCTAGAAAATACTAAGAAAAGATCACAAACCAAATCCTATGATAATATCCTCAGAAATTTTAAACAGCTCTAAGAGGTTTGGCCTCAGACCCAAACATTAACATGATTGCTCAATTTTAATGAGGTCAAACAAGTTGCTGGGCATCTGGCTGGTGATCAGGGTCTTGGCCTGAGTGAGGAGGGCCATCTTATTCTCACAGAGAACATAAGATGTAGTGACAGGTGATAATGTAATGCACGAAGCTGCTGCCCTCAGCCACTTCATCTTTTCACCCCACTGGGAGCCCAGAGGCAACGACGCTTTAGCCAGATGCAAACAGTAGCTGAGGATCTGAAGAAGAACCGCATCTTTGCAGAGAAAAATTTTATGGGATTTAAATAAACCCCTAACATTTGTCACAATATGTTCATCAACCTGAGGAGACAAGAAAGAAAACAGACCTCTGGAAGTGATAGGCAGAGAGATGAAGGCTAGTAAAGAACCAAATTAATGAAGCTATAGTTTCATCTTGATTTTAAACAGTAAACTCTAGTGCCAAAAAAGACACATCAAAAATCTATATCCTTTACAGTTTCTCCCCCCTAAATATTATCTTTGAAAAAATCCAGTCATTCTTGAGTAGACTGCTTTTCTCTGAGTAACTGAATCATTTACTAACTACACAGGGAAGCTCATTAGAGGCCAAGATCAAAAAAGTAAGAAAAATATTTGCGCCTGAAATCTCAGAAGTAACTCACTTGACAAACAATTGCTTACATCTTCCTTCCAATTGTTCTCATGAATCTTCATCTTAGTATCATGATCAGTACAGAGAATGCCGTGGTACCAGTGGGGGCCATGTCACCAAATATGGGAAGGAGAAAAGCACCTATAAATAGTTTTAAAATTTTACTTTTAAAATAAAACATTGAAATTAATACATACATACAGGAATGCAAAAGCAAAAACTGTGAAGTCGTTTTCTATTAATATTATGCTCTCTTAGAATCTGCAAGACTCCTCTATTTGACTGATACATATAAAGGGTTATGAAGAAATTGGAAAGGGTTTTAAATCACAGAAATCAGCTTAAGAACCTGGAACTTGGTTCAGTTGACCTATAAACAACATCAAACTACCTTGTTATAGAAGTTGTGAATGTTCTCTAATAAAATTTGGGAAAGTACTTCCTCAAAAAATGAATGATGAAAATATAAGGCAAGAAAAGTGGTAAACTCAATGGCTTTTCCTAATTCTCAGTGAGAGAAATAGCATATGAATAAGCATCCAATTGGGGAAAGATGACTATTTTCTGAGACCAGAGAGAGGCTCCCTGAGTCTTCCTTGTGTTGTCAGTCCTGTCCTATTGTTAAGAATATGTGTTTGGGGTAGAAATTCTTTTACCAACTCCAAAATTCTTTTCTTATGCATTCAACAACCTAAGACTATTGTAACAAATCTTTGAAAGGTAGTTTTCTGTGCCACTATGAGCATGTACACAGGAGATCGGCGTTGATCCGAACTAAGGAGCGTCATCCATTAGAACTTTCTGCAATGTTGGAAATGTTCTAGAGCTACACTGTCCAGTATGGTAGCCTTTAGCCACATGTAGCTACTGAGTACACGCAATGTGGCTATTGTGACCGAAGAACTGAATTTTTTATTTTAATTGATTTAAACTTAAACAGCCACAGGTGGCTAGTGGCTACCTCATTAGACGGGAAAGCTGTAGAGGGTAAGCATAAAGCTTGTGGACTGGTGATCGACTGGATCTACTAAAAACACGCATCAGTCTGCACTGTAGAGAGACTTATTCTTTGACAGATCTGTTTTAGTTCCATCACCACCACTGTTTCAGTTCTCTAACATCACCTGCTGTTGGATTTCTGAAAATTGGGAAATTAAAGCTAGGGTAGAAAATCTTATTAAGTCAGTATATACTAGATGATAGAAAATAGTGGTAACATGGCCACTTATGTATGTACCCATGTATCAAGATGACAACACATATTGCATTATGCAACCTACTCATGTGTATGGCAAATAAGTCCACCAGAAACTATGAATAACAGATATTTAGCTTAGAGAAAGAGGTATAAACTTGACTTAAGAAGAGCCCTCAGGCCAATGGAGGGGTTCTTTTAAGAATCAGCTGTTTTTCCCATGTGGATAGTCCAAGAAGAAACAGCCTTAAGTGTACCAAGGGAAATATAGATTACATGGAAAGAGCTTCCTTCAAACTTCACTATTAGGCAGTAGAATGGAGACTATGGAATCTCCAACACAGGACCCTGTCATAGATGCCGTGTGGTTTAACTTATTGGTGTCATCCACTGTATGCTATTTCTAGAATTGTGTGTTTCCTTTTGGCTGAATATGTTTAGCTGAGAATCTTACATAACAGTCTTGCTACATCTTTTCCAGACTTTCAACTCCCACATAGTCTAATGCGTATGTATAGTTATTTCTTTAAAAGTATATGTTCAGGGCCGGCCCCGTGGTTTAGCGGTTGGGTGCGCGTGCTCCGCTGCTGGCGGCCCGGGTTCAGATCCCGGGCGTGCACAGACGTGCTGCTTCTCCGGCCATGCTGAGGCCGTGTCCCACATACAGTGACTGGAAGGCTGTGCAACTATGACATACAACTATCTACTGGGGCTTTGGGGGGGAAAAAATAAATAACTAAAAAATTTAAGAATATACTTGAAACAAATGAAAAAATAGAAAGTCTTAAAAAAAAAAGTATATGTTCAGTTAAGGTTAATACGTTCAGTTAAAGTTAATAAGCTCTCATCTTTGTTGTTACCAAGGTTGTTGTTTAGTTGTAAAAGGTAACAATGTGGTTGGCACTGTGCTAAGGTACAAACAATGTAATTCTTAACCTGAAGGCATAATCTAAAATTTAGCCAAATGAGAGGTAAAGAAATGGCAACAATTTGATTATTTAAAGCCTTTATTAGTAGGTAAATAGGGGGAAAAATGAGTTTTCAGAAGCATTATGAGATAGGATGAAATAATATTCATTTCAACTTAAAAAAGTAGAGAAGTAAGAAGAAAACAAATTGACATACTGAACAAGAATTTAGAGAGTAATAGACTTGGTATGTATTCATTAGTGGTCAACAATAAATTTAGAGGATTAACTATTAACTGTGTTGCAGAGAATGAAATCCTGCTATGGGCTGTATTTATTAAACGTGGTTTTGACAAGCAACAATTATGTAAGCCCAGCATTCCTTTTCAGAGTTTTTTTTTAAGCTTCCACCATTCACTATTTGCCCCCAAACTGTGAACTGTAATACAATACCACAGATGCAAAACCTTCAGGTGGTCTGCGTGCACATTTTCAAACTTCTGCAAACTCTTACACTCTGCTCTCAGGAATCAGTGAATCTTTGAGAAGAGCTCTTCTCTACACCGTTGCCCACCTCCTCTCCAGGCAGAAGCAAAATGGAAGATAGATATAAAATGAGGTGATACAGGATGACAAGAAAGAGAGCTTTGGGTGGACAACAAAGCAAAGATAGATTTGAGAGACTGCAGGTGATGAAAGAATAAAAAGCCTGAGACAAAGAAAGAGGAGGGTTGAAACTTCAGGAAGCCTGCTCTCCTGGGCCGAAACTGGGAGCAGCAGTGATAGCGAGGGCTGGTAACAGATGACTCCCTTGCAGTACTTTCTAGAGGAGGTCATCTGCCTCCTACCACCAGCGTGGCAAAGACCACAGGAAGGTCTGGGCTGAAAATCAGGTCAGCCTGCCTCTAGCTGGTAAGCCTGCCATTAGTAGGTTTGCCCTAAGACTCCTGGATATTTTTTATGACAGGTGCCATTGGGTAACCCACGGGTAGGAACATGGATTCTGAAGTCAGACTGCCTGAGTTCAAGCTTCACACTCTTGACCAGCTGTGTGACCTTAGGCAAGTTAATTACTCTTTCCAGGCCTCGGTTCCCCCAACTGTGAATGAAGAAGCAGTAGTACTGACCTCATAGCCCTGTGAGTACCAAAGGATGCTCAGGAAGTCTACAGAACAGTGGCTGGCTTGTAATAAACACTCAACAAATATTACTCATGGTTATTATTTGTAGCCTTCCTACTGTGTTGGAACAGTTTAACTGTATTTTCCATAACAAACAACATTATTGATATTTAACAGCTACCTAACATATAGACAAAGTGGTTTTAGTGGTTGGTAAATCTCATAAATAGGTTTCTAATAGCCAGCTGGTATTTAGTGAGCATACTGATGGTCTTATTTCCTTTAAATTAACCCCTTATTTCAACCATTTAATTTCCGTTTATAACTTATACTTCCATCCTAAAAGAAGGATACAAATCTCCTTTTATAAAAGAATAATGATGTCCGTTGACTCCTTTTCTTCCCTATTTTATTGACTGCCTAAATCCTTAGAAGCATTTGAGCAAAGACACTTTGAGCTGGTTAATCCTGTTAGGTCATATGTTGTGAAATTATTTTCTGCCTAACCACAGATACGAAATGCCTGTACAACTTCCTCTTTTCTGTTTCAACAGTTTCTGATTCACCAACAATCCTAACATCACATGTAAATTCTCTTTTCATTTGGCAACACAGCTTCTAGCTTTATGCTCTTCTTTCTTATTTCCTTTTACGTCTTTTCCCCTTGTGGGTGACTTCAATCCCATTGTTTCTGTTCCTGTCTGCTTGCAATATCAATATTTATTTTATCATTGTGTCGATCTGCACTTTTTTCCATCCCATACTTCCCATCAGTATAAACTCTTTCCCTAGATTGACTAACCAGTCTGGCTTAAGGTACTGTGTCTTTGTCTGTCTTCAGTTGATTATCATACGTTCATCAGGCACTGGATGAAATTCATGGCTTGTGCCACAAAGTGATAAGGGATCATTTGCTACTAAGAGAAGCTGCATTTGCTAATCGCACAGCAAAGAGCAAGCTGACCTCTGCTTGAGATCTTGCAGGGGAGTGCAGAAAACTCACAAAAGGCCCCACAAAACAGTCAACTGCAACATCTGTCAAGTTGTCAGCTGTAAACACCTGCCAAGAGCTAGATCACCACAATAGGAGCTGTGAAGTAACATCTTTGCTGCCTTTCTTACCTCTTCTTCCCGCACCTCTTCTCCCTCCCTACTCCCAACCCTTGAAAAGCCAGAAACCTCTGTTGGTTGAATTGGAGAAGAAAGAGAAGATTAGGTAATAAATCCCTCCTACGCCCACTTCAGCTTCAGGCTTCCCACTGAGCTGCCAGACAGGAAGGAGCCTCAACTTTAACTCAAAATCAAAGTTTTTATTAACACATGCAACTGACAGTTAAATTACTAAACCGAGGCAGTTTTCTACAACCTGAGGTTACCACAAAATTGCCCAAGAGTGACCAGAAAAAATCATAGAGCCTACCTAACTTTTCACACAGTGATGGGAAAGACTAATCCCACAGACTACAGTTAAAAGGATAGAGAGGGGCTGGCCTGGTGGCGTAGTGAGTGGTTAAATTCATGTGCTCCACTTTGGCAGCCTGGGGTTCGCAGGCCCGGATCCCGGGCACAGACCTTCACACCGCTCATCAAGCCATGCTGTGGCAGTGTCCCATATAAAGTAGAGGAAGATGGGCATGGATGCTAGCCCAGTGCCAATCTTCCTCAGCAAAAAAGAGGAGTATTAGCAACAGATGTTAGCTCAAGGCTAATCTTCCTCACAAAAAAAAAAAAAAGGATAGAGAGAGACAAAATCGAAACTGCTTTATAACTATAGTCTGCAAGTCGTCTCCAATGTGTCAATTGCTTTTTGGAAGACAAAACGGTGATACTAGGGGCCAAAATGGCTTCCCCAGAAATGAAGATGTGATGCCCAGGCCAAAGCAGAGGAGCAGAATCTAACTCGGTGACACACCTTGAAACCATGGAAACCATCCTGGGCAAGAAACATTTCACTTATCATCACTGAGTCAAGGATTGCTAGTCACTCCTTCATGTTTCATCTGTGCCTAGGGACATGGGAAGGCACCAATCTACAACTATCTCCATTTTCCTGAGCTGCTGAGAAGGATCCATCTAAAATCGTTCTTCCTTGCCTCCTAGGAAGGTGTTGTAAATATTCTTATGAAGAATTATAATTATTCCTTTAAATAATGACCTAAGCATTAACAGAAACATTATTCTTCTGCATGATAATATTGTCATCACAATATTAAAGACACAACATATGACAGCACAAACTGCCCAGAGAAGAAGCTCTAAATCAATGCAAAACAACAAAAGGATAAAAAGCATACCCCAGAGACACAACAGGAACTGTACTTTGTTTCACATTTATTAAAATGCAGATATAAGCATAGACATAAAATGACAATATTAAACCAAGAACTTAAATTATGTGGACTATTTTATAAGATTATAACTTTGCTTTCCTTTGGGGAAACAAGCAGGGTGGAAAATGTCGTTTTGTTAGACTGTTCACTGTTGATTTGAACGCATCTAGTACGATATTTGGCATTGGTTTTTTAATGAATGAACGAAAAACAAAAGAAGGATCCAATATCATTCAAGAAAAATACTTATGCCCTCAAAGTTTTGAAATAATATTGAAACTCCAGAATTACATGTAAATCCCCCCAAATAGCCTAAGTAGGAACCTTATCCCAATCTGACTTAGAGGCAAGACCTTAATGTCTGTTTCACTCCTTGAAACAGATGATCTATTTTTTTAAATTATCCAATATATGCATAAGATATGTGAGTATTCGCTCTGTTTTAAATAGAAACACTTCCTAAATGATTGCATTTTATTTCTTAGGCCTTAAGGAATCGCACCCGAAGACACTGCACCACAGGAAACAGGATTAGCCCAGGGCCAAGGGCCTCAGGGGGAGTTATGGCTCTTGCTCCATCACATTTCAGGTGTGCAAGACATTTACCTTGCTACAGCTTCTGTATCTTTAGAGAGCTTAAATAACATCAATTCATTCTAATTTGCAAGTTACTAAGAAGATCCAGCAAGACAATGAACGTGAAATTGCATGATTTAAAGTAATCTGTAGTGATGTATTTGATTCTTTTTTTTTTTTTTTAACAGTATCTCAATGAGGAAATTCCATGTCAGTGAAGGACAAGGAAAATAAACAGAAAAATAAAAGAGAGAGTAAGAAGGTATAATGTTATGGAGAAGGATCACATATCTCTCCATACCCTGTTTTCCCTAATATGTAATTAAAAAGAGCAACAAAGAAGAAATAACAACAATTTAGAGAAAGAAAGGGACTATTTAACGTTAAATCACAAAGTCTTCTGGCAAATCCGAAACCCGCCCACTTTAACAAGCAATGGGGTAACCTATTGTTTTCTCTGTGTAATGTACAAGGGTGGCTCTTGCAAGTTTTCTCTTCCTTCACCTTTCTTTCAAAGGAGTGGCTAAGAGTTCACCATCAAACAACTTCTATTTACTCTTCAGAGTCTTTACCTTTTGCTCTAATAAAGTGATAGTTTATTTCCTCCATTCCAATTCTACATCAAGATAAAACTATGCTATTTCCTTCATTTCCATGTTTGGAATTTTTGCCTTAGCCATTTTGGGAAGCAGTAAATTTTTCATCTGAAATTTGATAATTCTTATTTCTTTAACAGTAGTTTGCATTTTTTGGAAGTCTCAGTAGAAAAACAAAATTGTTTCTTAAAATTCTTTTCTTAATTTTATTTTCCAGATTTTAAAAACAGTAGGAGCACATTGCAGAATATATAGAAAAGTGTAAGTTCACAAAAGCAGAAAAATTTTTCCACAATTCCACATACAAGTAACCATCGCTAAAACATTAGCAAGCCTTCATATAATCTTTTTAAAATAATTATGTTGGAGTTTTGTTTGTTTATTCTTGTTGATTTTTAATGTAGTAAAATTCATATTGCCTATACATTTAGTATTCAACTTTTTTCACTTAACATCATAAGCATTTTTTCACCTAAAAAATTATTTGTATCGTAAGGTTTAACACTAGTTAGAGTTTATTTGGATATACTTACCAATTTTATAACAATAAAATTTAGGCTACTTTGTATTAGTTCTAATAAATACTAGTTAGTTTTCTATGGAAGTTTGGATCGACTCATAATTCGTTTGTTTTTTTAAACATCAGGAATAGTTTTGAATTGGAGCAAATGTCTTTATAGCACCAATTGAAATATTCATCTATTTTACTCCTTAACGTGTTAAAATATGAGTTGTTACCTTCATTTTCCTCCTATTCTTGTTTTACTGCACTAGAGTTGGAAAATGTGATCAGAAATATTTTTCCTTTTTTAGAATGCCCTGATATTGTATTTGAGAGGGACTCCAAATACTTGAATGTACTGCTTATAATATGCATGTGTAAGCTAAGTATTTCAAGCTTCGACAATAGGGAAAGAAGCTTAAAGTTTATTTTTCATAAACTTAGAAGGACATTTGCAAGTCTCTGTTTTATCTCTACTTGATCATTTATCTACAGAATAAAAAGTATAGCTATGCCCGACAAGTGAATTGGTCTATGCCAGAGCCCAGAGGGCATGTCACTGTTTCTCCCCCAATTAACCATTTCCTAAGAAACACTTCGAGAACTCCGTTAGGCAGTGACCAATTATCCTAATTTGTCCTGGACTGAGGGATTTCCCAGGATGGAAGACTTTCAGGGCTAAAACTGGGACAGTCCCAAGCTAGCTGGCATGGTTGGTCACTCCAGAACAATTTCCCAGTGTGAAACTTATCCACCATCCAATGCCTCGAATCTTGAATCCAACTAGTAAACCAGTTCCTGTTGAAGAGGTTCACACTTGTAACCCTTTTGCGATGACGGCGGAAGTCCTCACCCTCATCAACTGAATGATCATGATAATCTTGAATGTACGTTGGGTTTACTCATCTTAGCTATGATGTTTTAAAAACATCTGTGAAGGGTTCATTTAACAATTATAACATAACCAGGTGACCTGCCCCCAGACACCTCTCTTTCTCTCTCTCCTCTCCCACTCCTCACTTCTTGCTCACTGCACTCCAGTCACTCTGGCTTCTTGTTGTTCCCTAAGCATTTCCACTTGTGGTTCCCTCTGCCTCTGTGTTCTCCTACCAAATAGCCACGTGGTTTGCTCCCTCATTCAAATCTTGGCACAGATCTCACCTCCTCAGAGAGGCTTTCTCTGACAACCTTTCATAAAATAACATTGTCTCCTTCCCTCTCTATCCCTTTACCATTTTATTTCTCTTCATCATAGGTGTAGTCACCTAAAATGTTCATGTATTTGTTTAGCATTTGTTTTCCCTCCACTAGGCTGTAAACTCCAGGCCTTAGGGCAGGCACTTAGTAGCTATCTGTGAAATGAACAGATGAAACATATGGGATAGTGGTAAAACACAGATTCTGGAGTCAAAATGTCTAGAGTCAAACCTGAGCTCTGTCTCAAATAATTTTCTGACCATGAGCAGGTTACCTAACTAAACTTCTCTGGGCCTCAGTTTCCCCATAGGTAAAATGGGGTTAACAATAGCCTCTACCTCTTAACATTGCTGTGAGGAGGAAACAAAGTAGTGCATGGGAAGCATTTTAAGAGAAATGCCAGGTGCGTGATAAGTGCTCAATGAATGTTACTGCGTATTTCTATTATTCCACTTATCAATGATTATGTTTCCAAATATTGCACTAAATAGAGGCATCAAGCCCTGTCTCTCTGAATATAAATATGTGAATAATCAAGATCATCAAATGGAAGATGCTGTATATCACTGTTTAATTTTTCAGGCTTTATTCTAAAGTTTTTTGAACGTCGTACTCTTTCAAGATGCTCTTCTTTTTTTGCAGAAGTTTCCATTCCATAATCTTGACTGGTTTCAAATAGACTGCTAATCCAACACTTTTGAGCTGAGTAGTAAGTGACTGTTTAAGCACGTCCTGCAGGGCTGGTCTTGGGTTGTACTGAGAGCATTTGCATTGTGAACAACATTTGTATTGGGAATTGTTCCTTTAATTTCCAAAGCATTTACAAGACCAGTTTCCCTGAATAGGATAATTTTCTGGACGATAAAACATACTAAATTTGGTTTAGTCAGGAGCATCAGTGGAAGGCTTTGTCATGGATTCCACCAACAGAGATTTCTTACAACATATCATATAAATTTTTCTGAAATTTTAGAGTTGAACAGATGGTTCAGCTCTCTGATATTGGCCATGATGGCCTCAAAAAGCTTTTGACTTCATTTGTAAAATTTTAGTCTTTAAACAATGAATCATGAAGGTCGGGGGGGGGTCATTGAGAAGCACTTTTTTTAATGATTCAATATCATCCTGTTTGTCCATAAGTGGTCAGAAATACAGGTTCTTGTTCATAATCTTCCAACCTACTGGATTCAAGATGTTTGGGGAGAGAAGTATGTAGATTCAAAATTTTAAAATATAGCTTATCACCTATTGAAGGAAGAAATAAGGGTTGAGACCAGTGGCCAGAAGCTAGGCAACTCCCACATCTCAGGGCTCTCCACATCAGTTGTATGGCTCTCTTTGATATGAGGGCAAATCATGACCCTCCTCCTCCATGAACTGCTTTGTGGTCCACTGGGAGGAAGGGCCTTGTCACCGTCAAACGGCCCTTGTACTCACAAGTTAACAAACTTCAAAACATTATTTGAAAGGGAAACTAATAATATACATTTAAAAAAGGTCACAATACTGTTTGAAGATCTATAAAGAAGTCATGATCTTTGTTCAAGGAAGTAAAAAATTAAGGAAATTTTTGTTAGTGGAGTTCTGAACTGAATTTGTGCTATGAAGTTCCTCTGATTATGGAAGCTGCTTTCTTATTCAAAGATAAAATAAAATGCTCTTGATATGCAAATAATAGGAATATCCTTTGGAATCAAATAATATCTAAAAGCAAACTCTACGAAGTGTCTCAGAACTGTTTATTTAAGGACATTCTGGTTAAATTTCAAGGTGGAGCCTACAGGCAAATATTTACCCAGATTATTTGAAAAGAGATTTTTCATTGATTTCCATTGTCCAGCTTGATTTCATTGATTTTTATCACTTTATTTTTTAAAGATATTAGACTCTTGCCATAAGAAAATAGTATAGTTGAGATCAATAATAATAAAATAATAATAGAATCTGAAATTTTCTAACAGTTAATAACTCTGCAACTAACTATAATGGACTCTCTTTAGTATACAAATAAACACTAGTATACAAATAAACAGCTGTAGTACCCCAGGTCACATCAACCAGGACAACATAACTGACCCAGTAACAATTATAAAAAAACTCCTTGGCTTAGACACGGAGCAAAAATAGCTGGAAATTTGAATTGTAAAAGCTTCTTCCACTAGTTCAAGATGGTTGCCAGGTTATTTCACTTGACTCCACCAGGTGATTGTGACCACCATCTTTTCCAGCTTGTATCCTACATTTCCTCTGTTGTTCCATCAAGTAGCTTTTTGTGTGTACTATTGTATTCTGGTGAAAGCTGTTGCTTCTTGGTGGCCCTGTCAGCTCAACTGAACCCAGGAATTCTGGCCTGCAGTGATATATCCTGTCCTGAGGCCATAGCTGCTCACCAACTCAGCCTGAGTCCCATGGTTGAACTCTGTTACTAGGCAACAATGTCTTATGACCATGGATGCTGGTTTCATATGGATACATCTTTTCTATTCAATTCACTTCCTATAATAGTCTCCTCTCCCTGGAATCTGAGACAAATCTTTGGAGACTGGTCCAGAAGACAATTAGAGTGATTAACAAACTTTATATAAAATTACTAATAATATTGCATGGCCATGCCCCCATCCCAAGTCCCAATCTCTGTCAGAGGGAAACCCTAAACCAAAAGAATTTACTCAAGCTGGCACAATTAGGTCATGGAGAAAAAGACACAAGATAGCAACATTAAAACCTAGTGTAGCTAGTTCTTTTGTCAAGACACCAGCCTTAGGCAGAGGGTGAAAGAGCCCATTGTTTGTCAACCATCCTCTACCTAAAGCTCCTACGAGGACACTGATGCTCATTCTGCTGAAGCCTGGGGTAGTTACAAGGTCAGTCTCTGAAAACAGAAGACTAGGGTTTGAATTCTAACTCCCTTATTCTTTGAACACGTTTTAACCTCTTTTGGCTGGAATAGTGTCTAAAGGACTGGGGAATCTCACTCTTAGAAGATCTTTCAAAGCATTTTAAAAGAATAGAAATGATTGTATGAAGCATGCTAGAAGACAGAAGAATGGATGACCTTTGAAACCTCAAACGATAGAAGAATAATTTGGAATAAACCCTGGATTTCACACAGTCTCACATTATACTCAATACATTAATTTTTATTAGATCTATGAATAAAAGCACTGACAAATTCATTATTCATTGATAAGATTTGTTTGATTTTTTAAATAATAACATCATATCTTCAGATACTTAGATTTAAAACACTGTTCCTCTGATTTTTTCATTTTTTTCCTTATTTCACTTGCCGTGTATCGGTGAGATATAAGATATTCCATGTAACCATTGACAATTCTATAACAAGTACATGTAGAATTGTAAAACACATGTTTTATGCTTGATTATTGTTTCTCTATCTTTGTCCACTAGTGTAATCCATTCTAGCAATTTTACAACTTGGGTGTCATAATAGCTATGGCAGGGCTGGTGCCATGTAGTCTGCTTTGGGAGCAGGGAGTTTGGGAGGCCAAGTGGGGGCAGAAGATGAAACAGGAAAGTATAGCTGAAAGTATATAGATAGTGACGTGGGGACTTTCATTCTGGTTTATATGAGTATTAAAATGACCAGGCCATCAGTGTTAGCAAATGTGCAGTGAGTCAAATTCTATATGAATCAGCCTCTTAAGGACACTTGGAGCTTTCATTTGAATAGCAGTTCACTATACCCTCTATTGGCTACTGGTTGATTAGGTTCCTGGCAGCTAAAGTCATTTCTGCTGTGAATGATACTGGTCTCTTAAACATACCCCAATATTTGAACCCTAAAACATAAGAATGCTTTAAGACTATCCAAAGGACCCCAAGTCATAACTAGGAGAATTTCTGCAAATCAGCTGCCAAAAGATTAGACACATCAGCAAGGGATTCACCCAAGGATTTGAGGTATGTTGATAAGATTAAAAGCAGCCCCACACATTGCCAAGTCCAAGGTCCATTTCAGACAATAGCTAATCAATATTTATCAGGCTTCTCCAGAATGAGATGGGGATGGCTAGGAGCTAAGAGAGCTGTCCAAGTTCTGCCACTAATGAACTATGTGGTTTTGGGAATGTTCCTTAGTGTTTCCCGGCCTCGGTTTCTTCTGCTGTAAACTGGGCAAGACAATCGATGGTTCCATTTAAAGAATTTCTCTGTTCAGTTAACAGGGTCATGGCCATTTACTGGAAAGTTTTATTTTAAAAGTCAGGGAGGCCAGAATATAAAACTTTATAACTTCAAGAACTTTTCTATTTTAAGCATCATTTTATTTGAGGGAAAATAGTCCAAATGTGTTTAAATTAATTCTTCTTAGCACCTTTCTAACAGTCCCCAAATTATTCAAATTAAGTAGCAAATTGAGACATCCTAGAGCAGATATACATTTAGTTTTAAATTGCTGCCTTTATATTTTACATATCATTGAACTTGCAAATAACACAATTAGCAACAGGGCAAAAATATAAGTGAATTGAATTTAAACTATGAAGCTATGGGGATAGAAGTTTTTAATCATTAGATGTTCTGTAGCATAACTGAATCAAGTTGTTTATGATAATTTTATTACCTCAGCCCTCTTTTTAACAGAGTTATTATATTTTCTTATGATATATGATATCACACTTTCAAAACCCTTTCATTAATTGGTACTCCACGAACCTGGCTTTCAAGGCTCATTAATGTGCAAAATTATCTTAAAAGTTAAATAAGTACATTCATTTCATTTTAGTTTGGAACGTCCAACTACGAGAGATATTTTCTATATTTATGACAGTATTTCTTACTAGAGATCACCTCTTTTTGTCAACACTGTATCTTCGTGAATTCATTTACAGTAGACTTATTGGAACCAGAAGAGTTTTAATTTCTCAAACTAAATATGTCATGTTGTCCATTTTGTCCAAATTGCAAATTTTGTTCCAGAAACCCTACAGCAGGGGTTTTAACCTTGATTGCTCTTTAGAATCACCTCGGGAATTTTGGAGAAAAAAATCTATAGCTGGCCCAGCCCCAAAATATGCAAGACAGAAACCCTGGAGGGGGGCAGGAGGTATTGGTATATTTTAAAAGATCCCCAGGGATGTGCAGTCAGAACTGAAATGCTGACATACACTGATTACTTATGTCATTGAACTGATATCAGTCTCCACGACATTTTACTCTTGGCATTTTCTTGCTTATGCCTGCTCTATCACAACGCCCTCTATTTTTTCTATGTCTAACAGTTTTTCAAAATGCTCTTGAAATGATAGCTTATTTTGTCTTTATAAGAATTCTATAGAATTGGTAGTATGTGTATTTTCCCATTCTACAGATGGAAAAGTCTGGGTTTGCCCAAGGGAACACAAATATTGTGGGGGATCAGAATTGGCCACCTCAAAATGTATCTCTTTCCCTTGATTATTTTTAAGAACAAAAGACTCTGAAAGAAACTTTGGCCTTCCCCCTAACTGCCTAAAAGAATTTAAGATAGAAGGCCTGTTCTAGGAAGGAGCTAATACCGCAAGATAACTATAGTATAATGTAAAATAGGTGTGGTAAGAAAGACACCAACAAGCCATCTTATTGAAATTCTGTCTCTTGGGCTACATTCTCTGTGGGTGGCCCAGTAAACAGTTGTCTAACAAACACCTGCTTTTCCATCTCCATGTGAATTGCCTTCCTCCCCTTTGAAGTTCCAAACCACTAACCCCAACATCCTCCTTTGTCTTTAGCTGAAGATGCTATTTAAGATGACAATCTCGGCCAGATGGCTGAGTTACCCAGTTTTTCCTGGGTCTCTCCCATTTATACATGTTATAAAGCTTTGTTCGATTTCTCCTGTTATTCGGTCTCATGTCAATTTAATTCGTATCCCAGCCAGAAGGACCCAGAGAGGGTAGAGGATACGTCTTCCTCCCCTACAACATCAAATGACACCATTAAGTGATAAAGGAAGAATAAGGACTCGGGTGTTCTTCTGTCAGGTATAATGCACTTCCCGTGCTTGGAACCCCATTGTCTGCCTTTAGTCACTCTCAGTCTTCATACAAAATTCTATCTTGAGACTATCCAAAGAAAATGGCAAAAAAGAAATAGAGGTGATTCATGTTGAGTGTCTTTGAGGCCCTCTGACTGCCTGTATTCAACCCATGATAATTTGTTTAAGAGTTTTGGCAAGGCCTTCAATGTTTTGTTATTGAAATTTCATCTTACTAAAGATGGCTCTTTTGAATAATTAATTCACTAGTTTTTGGCCAATTATCAATTAGTTGAAAATTACTAGCCGGAATTATGCTTTAGCCTGTTTTTCTCTGTCACTTTATTCCTTGTCCTTTAGCTCTTCTTCCCTAATTAAACAAAAATTCTCAACTCTTTAACAGTTTCTTCTCTCTGGCTTCCAGATCTGGAAAGAAAAATGAGAATCTTTCCATTCTGGTAACATATTTAAAACGTGTATAATTAAAATTTTAAAATTAAAGAAAAATATCACACAGTAAACATTTTCAGAGCAAGGTATCTTGACTCCAAGATCTGGAACATAGAATAACACAGAATCCTGTAACTATGATCAGTGCTTTTGATTTTCATAACGCAGTCCAAAATCTCAACCTTTTTTCCTCAACAATAGCTTCATGTTCTTTGCTTCAATAATTCAGATGATTGGTTCAACTGCCCATTTCTCTTTATTTCTGTGTAAAAACAGACATAATTAAAGAAGAGGGCTGACCAAAAGAGATCTCTAGGGATTAAAAAATAAATTATATTTGTAATTTGAACAAAATTGATAAACAGTAATTAAAGAAGTTTTACAGATTGATTTTCATTTATTGGCCAGTGGTAAGCTGAAAAATGGACATCCCTGGCCAGTCCAAACAAACAGAAAAGGGGCAAGAATTTCCCCGCAGCCACTACCTAGGGGTAGCACGGGTGTCAATGAAGAGCAGAAACCCTGGCCCCCTCCCAGTACTTCTCAGTGTTGCCTCAGTTCCCTCATCATAAAATGAAGATAATAGAAGTTTCTGCCTCACAGAGTCGTTGTAAGGATTAAGTGAGTTAATGTATATACAGCCCTTGTAACAGCACCTGGCACCCAGAGCAAGGGCTACCTGCCTAAGTGGTAGCTAGAATTATTATCATCAGATTGTTGGCAGAGAAGTATTTTTAACCCTTCCCTCCTAATTCTTGCTCGCCCCAGGGTTGCTTCACTACCAGAAACTTTTCTTCCCAAACTCTGAAGCCATTGTCGGTACATGAACTTCTATTAAAGTGAAGCCGTGGTGACTACACTGGGATTCAGGTAGTCAGTCCATATGTGAAAGCCCCAAAAGTGGGTGACGAGAATGAAAGAGAGAAAGCAATCTCATTCATCCGAATGGCTAGATCCACTGGACAGACATGCAGAGCACTGATCCACCAAGGATAAAGCCATTCCTGAGATGCCCATGATGATTTCAGAACTCCCCAGCTTCCTTAAGCTGCGCTGCTCTCTACCACCACCACACGCAGCACACACACATGCACTCATACGCTACCCACCTACACACACACACACACACCACACCACATACACACACTGCCAAAAGCTCTTGCAGCAGTAACAAAGGAGTGGCTGAAGCCTGAGCACCCAGGCCTGGAGCAGAATCCTAGCATCTCTGCTGCTTTGGCTTTCTGTTACTTCAACCAATATTAACTAAACACTCTTCAAGGCACATTCTTTCATTTGATGCTCACTCTGATCTGTATTTTCCTTCTTTATACCTCCAGAACACTTTGACCCTAATGAGGCTGTCTAACATCAAGTCCCTGGGACAGAGGCTTTCGACCACTCTTTAAAAACCTACAAGAGAGCTGACAGGGCAAATATAAAGAAATAATAGTAGCTAATATTTATGAACACTGTCTTAAGCACTTTGCAAACATTATTGGATTTAATCTGCATAATTAACTCTTTAAGGGCTACTTAATAAATCGAGCAGGTTTTGAACTTAGGATGGCTTGATTGTACAAGCCCCGTTTTTTACTCGCTAATAATATTTTGCTTTAAATAGTACATTTAGTGGAGAAAATAAAAAAGAACAGATCTCTTAAACATGATTTGGGTTGTTTAGAATTAACAAAATAAATAACAAGAATAGGATTTTCCACTTGAGACAGAGAACAACTTGGTACCTCACAAATACAGATCACTCATTCAAATCCTGTAATATCCTTTTCTTCTAAGCAGAATAAAATTCTATAATTTGTAATTCATACACTGTTTTATTATTTAAGATGAACAAAATAGATTTTTAAGTTCAGAGGAATTTAAAACCTAGCGATAGAATTATAGTCCTTATACCTTTGGCAATAACCCCAATGCTGCTTAAATGCCTCTAGTGAATGAAAACTAACTACAGTTCTTTCAGGCTAAAAAGCAGCAGCTGAATACCACTAATTATGCAATGAAGCTAACAATAATACTAAAAACATTAGCAATAAATGTATTCACAAGAAAGACAAATAAAGAGTAAATGCAGCAAATCAACTATTGTAGAAAAAAATGGCAACTGCTTAAATCTTCCTGTATTACACAATGGATATTTTTAAATGTTTAATTATCATACAATGATTACTTCTAGCTCATCACAAGGCAATTTTCATAGCTGTCACATATCCCAAATGCATCTCTAACACATATTGATGATTGTGAATTTTGTATTAATGGAGCCATGCCTAGGCTCACATGGCAAACAGCTAGAGTTGACATTCAGTTATGCCAATAACCATAGACCAGTTTATAAGATCGTGGTTATCCAAATGATTGGGAAGGAAAAAATGGGGTTTTGTTTGGATTCGGGGAAGTAATTGCAATTCAACTATGTTAACCTGGCCAAATTGTTCTTCTACGCAGACTTCTAGTCTAGTCAAATTAGATGCTACATAAAATCCTAAGGATTCATTTGGGAACATATGTTAATTTTATCATTCATGTGGTCTGATTCGGGAGCGACTTACTGGAGGGAGAGAGAGACAGACCGATAATACAAATACAAACCTATCATAGCTGGGTCTCTATTTTAATAGTGCCATAGACATCCCCACCATTCTTTTCAGTAAGCATTTGCCCCAGAGTGAGCAAGAGATAAGAAACCTGAATCTGCTCTCATCCCACTTGGCCTCAGTTTTCATGTGTCTCTCATGGGGTGAGCATCTCACTTGCTTATGTGCTATTTAAGGGACTTTCAAGGGTAATTTAGTAAATTTGACTATATGTGATTTTTGCCTTCCATGCTCTCTTTAGAATCTAATTGTTGTAAGGAAATTATTAACACTGAAGGTGAGTTTCTCTACAATAATGCATAATTTATGTAAAAGAACTAAGGATTTTAAGAAAGTCTTAATAGTTTGAGCTTGGGTAAGTACTAAGCACTGTAGAAAAAAGCTTGCATACATTTGTGATATTTTAGAGGAGGCAGAGCTAGAAATGCTGGACTAATATTAAAATAAGAGACAGCAAACTAGGTTCTAGAACTAACTCTGAAATTAATTACATGACCTTGAAAAAGTCATTTATTGTTTATTTACTTACAAAATGATCTGTGATTCTACTATTTTTAGGATTCTTCTACTATGTTTTAGGATTCTTAGTGCTAAATTCCTATCTATAGTATTTCTGAAACTTCTTGATCATTTAGTGGAAAAAAGAGGGAAAACAAGAAAATAAGAAATATTTTTTAAAAAAAAGGAAGTGAAGAAAGAAAAACAGGGCCCACCTGGTGGCATAATGATTAAGTTCACGTGCTCCGCTTCAGCAGCCCGGCATTCGCGGGTTCAGATCCTGGGTGTGGACCTATGCACTGCTTATCAAGCCATGCTGTGGCAGGCATCTCACATAAAATAGAGCAAGATGGGTGCAGATGTTAGCTCACTGCCAGTCTTCCTTAGCAAAAAGAGGAGAATTGGCAACAGATGTTAGCTCAGGGCTAATCTTCCTCACCAAAAAAAAAAAAGGAAAGGAAAAGTGAGGTTGAAAGAACATAATACCATCTATATGTCAGCTGAAGTGATTAAATAATAGACTGGGAGATCTAATGCTATGAAATAGGCTTAACGCCATTTAGCATTTGAAGAGCTGAGGATCAAGTCACACACGTAATAAGTGACAGAGAGACTGTAGGCTTTTTATTCAAGTTTACATCCCTCATAGCAACAAGCCACATACATAATAGATGCTCAGGTAACAAAAAACAGTGAGTGAATGATTCCAATTGTTCAGACACAAACAAAAAACCTACAGACCACATCCAAATAAGAAAGTATCTATACTAATAAGTTAATACTAATAACTAAATCACAGTTAATATTTTATGTTACATTTCTTTATGATGTGAAAAAAAGGTAATCAGAACATATATTTTAAAATGATTCTAAATTGAGAAGTCATCCTGAGAAAAGAGAAGGGAAACAGCAAAATAATAACCTGCAGCAGACAAACCAAACTTAATTTATCTTAGGTAACATAATCCAAAACACCTGGAAGGCAGTAATGACAGAAAAGACCTGGAGGAAAGAACAGATAACAGATGATATAAGGGCTTGCATTACAATAGAGAAACAGAAAGATGAAAAAAAAAAAGCCCAATGTAATTTTGTTGTAGGCTCAGAGGAATCATGATACTGAACAGAATTTCGCCTGGAAAGCTCTGGTCAGTTCTGGATATCACGGTGTGTAATAGTTGTAAAACACTGGAGGCACTTCCAAGGAAAGCAATAAAAGTGAGCCCAAGAATAGTTGGATATGGGCTGAAACTGCTCAACGCTTCTGTGCGCAAGTGGACTGAAAAATTCAGTCCCAACCATTTATTTCCATTAACACAGCAGCAAAGAACAGATTGGCTTGACGAATCAAACAATTTTGCGAACGTCTGCATCTGTGTCTGCAAACTTACTACACCTTTCAAAAATCAGAATACAGTCTCTTTTCAGAACTTAAAACCTAAAGAAAATGGGCCACTTTCCAGTTTTCTCTAGATATAAGACAAGTAAACCCAGATAGACTTTGTTTCTAATGAAACTTTAACCTGCTACGAGAAGTAAGACAATCAGGCAAAATTAATATTAACAAGGAGAGAATAAGTGGCTTGCTAAAGATGAGGCACAGTATTCCAATGGTTAAGAGACTGGGTTTTCTACCCATACACCTGGGTTAAATCCCAGCTCCATTAAGTACTTAGCTATGTTAACCTTAACTTATTCAACCTCCCTGGAGCTCAAACAGGCCTAATAACAGGACTCATCACCAAGGGATGTAAATAAAGATTAAATGAACTAGTACAGCTAGTGCACTTAGAACAGCATCCAACACACAATTAGCATTCACTAAGTGTTAGTTATTACAAATTATTTTCAAAAAGCAGTCTCGAAATCAAATGATAAAGAGAAGCAAAAATTAGAGGAAATTGTCCAAAATTCATAGTCAGAAATTCTGGGTTGAAATTGGAGTTGGAGGACTTATTTGATGTGTGGCCTATGCAATGCTCTTGCTCTCTGTGCCTCCCTTTCCTCAGATGTGATAATGTTCTTTTCTTATATCAAATGACTTTTATGATGATCAAATTTTAAAAAAGAAGGAAGTCTATAAAAGGCTATATGTGTTATTTTATTATTATTGTCTGCACATGTTAGAGTGCACAGTGCTTAACAGATGTTCAGTAAATGTTGATGTTAGATAACTCTCATGATAGATTATTTTGAGATAATTATTTGAGGAACTATTTTGAGATAATTGTTCAGAAAATAGAAGAGGAGAGAAGAATTCACATAGCCAACATAAAACAATCCATTTGGGGGTTTAACTTATTGATTGATTTGTTTTGTTTTAATTTTCCAGATAATTATCTCAAATTTCACTTTTGCATATATATAATCAAAGGATTGTATGTAAAATATAAAAAATTAAGCTATTTTTTTAATTAAGAATTTAGTATGTAGAATTACTCAATTTAAATTTTATCCAATATATTATATGTCAGGCTACCACATCATAAGTTTCAGCTATTTCAGAGGTGAGATCAATGGATAACATCCAAAATGTATTTAAGTCAACAGGTTCAATTCGTTTCCCCACAGACCTTTTCTGGAACTGATTGCAAGGAACAAAATGGAATAATTTTAAAACAAGAATGTCTGCTACGAAACATTTTAAAAAAGGGATACTTTTTGAGGTACAGCAAAAGAGTTTTTTGACATAAGGTCACATCTTGATTCCACAGAAAATAGTGAGTACATAGAAATTATTTCTCCAAGAACAGACTGGAAATGTGAAAAGATGAAAGGATTTCTATAAAGCCATGAAGGACATGTTCTTAAGGCAGTTGTGGGAGGAGGAAGAGGAGAAACATGTGGTTGGGGGCAGCTTCTTGATGACTAAATTACATATATGATGATCTAATACTTTGGTTGGTTAATGAGGTGAATTGATCATCCGTCAATCAACTTTGTAAAACAGGATTAAGTATATTTTCCAAACATGAGTTTCTAAGTGTCCCATTCCATGGGAACTACCCCTACTTTGAAATTATCATTTCTTTCCAAAATTTCAATTTCTATCACTTCATTTTGTAATGGAAAACATCTGTTTCTTTCCTAACTTTTGGTCCTCATATTGAGACATAAAAATTTATTTAAGAATCCATTAGACCCAGCTTATTTCTCTCCAGTGGCACCAAAGAGATATTTTATGGAATACCCAGATGTTTTATGGAACATCCAGTGTATTAATTATTAAAACAATAATAACATTAAAAACATTTGACTGTATACTATATGCCAGACAAATGTGGTATAGCTTTTAACAGTTACATGGCATTTTTATATTTATTAGTGCATTTGACCCTTGTAACAATTCCATAAAATAAACAGATAACATTATCTCCATCTTAAATTTGAAGAATCTCCAAATCCAACATCATACTTAATAGTAAAGCTGTTAATAGCATTCCCATTAAAGTCAAGAATAAGAGGAGAATGCCTCTTTTTGTCCTTCTTGTGTAGCATTGTTCTGAAATTTCTAACTAATGAGGCATCAATGTTGCAAAGAAGACAAAAATTACTTTATTTCCATGTGGCTTTATTGCTCAACATATAAAACTCAGTAAGATTAACTCAAAAAACAGAATTAAAAAAAAAAGAAAAAACACTGCAGCAGTTAGGATTGTGTTTGGCTGCAAACGATAAAACAATTGTAATGAACAATGGCTTAAATATGCAAAGATCATTCTCTCACATAAGGAGTATGGAGGTGGATGGCAATTCTACAAAATCATTAGGGAGCCAGCTTCTTCCACTCTTCTACCCTGCCATCCCTAAGGAATATCCTCATGATCTAGGTTGGCTCCTGGATCTAGCAATCACTGCATTCCAGCCAGCAAGAAGAGGAAAGGAATAAAGAAGGACATATACCTCCTTTTAAGAACCACTGTCCACAGCCCGAATCTAATCGTGGGGAAGCATCAGGAAGCCCAAATTGAGGGCCATTCTACAAAATAATAGGCCTGAAGTCCTTGAAGATGTCAAGGTCAAGAAACCGAGACGGGCTAAGGAGTTGTTCCAGATTAAAGGAGGCCAAGGAGACATGACAGCTCGGGGTAATGCAGAATCTTGGACTGGATCCTGGACAGAGAGTAAAAGGACATTACTGGACAGTTGAAAAACTTTGAAAATGGACTTGAATTAGATTATAGTGTAGAGATGTTCAATTTCTTGATTTAGAAAACTGAACTGTGGTTATGTAAAAAAAAAAAAAAAAGAATCACTGTCCAGAAGTCACATATGATATTTCTGCTTATATGCCATTCACCACAACTTACTCACATGGCTACACCTAATGGCAAAGGAGGCTGAGAAATGTCTATATTCGAGATAATCACGGGTCCAACTAAAAAAATCAATAAATCTATTAAGGGAGAAGGAGAGAATGCGTTCTAAGCATCAACTAAAAGTCACTGCCCTGGGGCCGGCCCCGTGGCTTGGAGGTTAAGTGCACGCGATCTGCTACTGGCAGCCCGGGCCCGGGCGCTGCATCAACGCACCGCTTCTCCGGCCATGCTGAAGCCGCGTCCCACATACAGTAACTAGAAGGATGTGCAACTATGACATACAACTATCTACTGGGGCTTTGGGGAAAAAAAAGGAGGAGGATTGGCAATAGATGTTAGCTCAGAGCCAGTCTTCCTCAGCAAAAAGAGGGGGATTAGCATGGATGTTAGCTCAAGGCTGATCTTCCCCCCCCAAAAAAAAAAAAAAAGTCACTGCCCCTAATACAGTTCAAAATATCTACAATAAAAAAATGAATTATTAATGAATGAAGTTAATAGAAATTGCATTAGAAACTATAAAACTTTGATGAAAAAATTTATATGTTTTAAATAAATGAAAATAAATATTATGTTCCTGGATTGGAAGACTCCGTAATGTGAATATCTGAACTCTTCTCAGATTCATCAACAAGCAGTGCATAATTAGAATAAAATTCCAATGGATTTATTTGGAAGTTAACAAAAATGATTCTGAAGTGTTAGAAAATGAATGAATGAAAAAAAAAAAAGAAAAGAAATGGATAAGAATTGGTGAGAAACTTTAGGGAAAAAACGAAGAGAGCAGCTGACTTACTCCATCAGATATTAAAGCATACCATAAAATTACAATAATTAAAGCAGTGTCAAATGTCACAAGAAGAGACAGACATAACAACGAACAAATAATAAATCTAGGGAGATAGATAGTTATTAAAAAATTTAGTAAATGATAAAACTGGTGATATAGGTACATGATGAAGCAGCACATGATAAAAAAAAAAAGAAAGAAAGACAGTCAAAACCCAAAACATCTAATCATAGTGCCTAATCCTTCATTTCACCTACTAAAATGGTCCTTAGCTCTTGCCTTCTCAGCAACAGTTTCACTAACCGTCTTGAAAATTGTAAATCCTAATGGCAAAGACCTCAGGCTCTGGAACCAGAAAAGACTCCTTTTTTAATCAAGTTGTTTGTTTTCTTATTGTTGAATTTTAAGAGTTCTTTGTATATTTTGCATAACAGCCCTTCATCAGACAAATCTTTTGCAAATATTTTCTCCTCGTCTGTGGCTTGCCTGCTAATTCTCTTGATACTGTCTTTCACAAAGTAGAACTTTTTAATTTTAATGAATTTCAACTTATCAATTCTTTCTTTCATGGATTGTGCCTTTGGTGCTATATCTAAAAAATCATCACCATACCCAAGGTCATTTAGGTTTCTTCCATGTTATCTTCTGTCCATTTTATAGTTTTGCATTTTACATTTAGGTCGATGGTTCATTTTGGCTATCAAGTCATGAAAAGACATGGAGGAACCTTAAATGCATGTTAGTAAGTGAAAGAAGCCAATCTGAAAAGGCTACATATGGTATGATTTCAACTATATGACATTCCGGAAAAGACAAAACTATAGAGATAACAAAAAGATCCATGGTTGTCAGGAAGGTGGAGGAAGAAAGGATGAGAGGGGAAGAGATGAATAGGCAGAGCACATGGGATTTTTAGGGCAGTGAAAATATTCTGCATGATACCGTAATGATGGATACAAGTCATTGTACACTTTTCCAAACCCCTAGAATGTACAACATCAAGAGTGAACTCTAAAGTAAAGTAATGACTTCGGGTGATTTGATGAGTCAGTGCAGGCTTATCCTTGATAAAAATTGTACCATTCTGGGGAATGATGTTGGTAATGGGGGAGGCTATACATGTGTGAGGGCAGAGGGTATACGGGAAATCTCTGTACCTCCCTCTCAATTTTGTTGTAAACCTAAAACTGCTCTAAAAAAGTAAAGTCTTAAAGAATATTTTTTAAAAAAGGAAAAGAAAAAGAAAAAATGGAAGAATGCACAAAAACTAATAAAAGATCACTCATAGAAAAGTCGAGGAACGGAATGGGTAGGGAAAGAAGGTCCAAGATTCCTCAATCTACACATTTCTTCTACAGTTTTGATATTTAAATCATGTGCGTATATTAGCTGTTCAAAAATAAATTTAAAAAGAACACTTTAAAATGAAAATACAAGTCTAAACTTATGGAATCAATGAAAGTAGTACCTAGAGGGAAATGTAAAGCCTAACGTACGTATATTAGAAAAGATAGAAGGCTGAAAATTAATAACCTGAGTATCCAATTTTAAAAGATAGAAAATGAAAGTTGAAAAAAAATAATGACCTGAGAATCTAACTTAAAAAATTAGAAAAATAATACCAAAAGAGTAGAAGTAAAGAGACAAAAATAAAAGTAGGATCAATAAATATTTTTAAAATCTGAAAATAAAATAGAAAAGGACCAACAAGAACAAAATTTGTAACCTCTAGGCCAGAATGATCCAGGGGAGGGAGAAAAAGAATATTAGAAATAAAAATAAAAATAAATAAATCTGGAGAAACTGCAGCTCAGATCTAAGGATATTTAAGGGGCCGCCTAGGGTTATATATGCAATAATGTTTAGAGTTAGGCCTCAAACTCAGGTCTTCTGAATTAAAACCTGTGTTTCCCTTACTCTCTTGCATATCCCTGAGACGCAACTTTACATAATCAATTCAATCAATAATCATTGGCCTGGATAGAGAGAAGGAAACACTAGTAAATACTTGATTTTCTGCTCTCAGGCTGCCTCTCATTCTTTGTATATATTTTTTTCTACTTCTTGGCATGGAATGTGGTGGTGTGAAGATGTGACAGCCACACAAACTAGGATTCCAGCAGCTGCCTGGTCCTTCTCCTCTGGAGTTAAAAGCTTTCAAGACCAAACCTGGAACTTGAAAGGAAAGAAAATCCTTAATATAAACATGATCTTAAATAACTTGAAATCTATCTACCTCATTCTTGTCACTGTTGCAGCAACATGTATGCTGCAGACATTCTCTCCAAGAATTCACTGGGCCATGTCACCTGGGTCACTTTGCACAGGCCCATTATGCCTCTGGATCCACAGTGGCATTAGCAAAATCAGTGGTGTTGGCCTGGGCACTCTGTACATTTCCTTCCACTCTGTCATTCTGTAAGTGTGTGATTCCAGGAATATGAGGAATCACTGAAGGACACATTTCAAAGACCTAGACTACAGTCAACCCTGTGTCTGATTAGGGTTACCACCAAGCAAATGGGGATGAGACTCTCAAAAACTAATGGAGATTGCTAAAGCTGAATATTTCCCACGATCCAGATACTCATATATTCTCTACTCGCCTTGATCTACAAATTTAAAGATAAAACATCAAGCAAAATTGTATCCAAACAATGATCAATATCCACATACTGTCAAAATTTCAAGTTTCATGTATAAATTCCAGTCTGATTCTGAGGGAAAAGAGTTACCCAGAGGTGATAAAAAAAAAAAATATTGTGATACTTGTAATCCATCTTTATACCTAGATCTATTGTCAATTAAAAAAAAAATGTTTTGCTATTCCTGATTGCATTTTCTTTCTCTTTAAAGAGGAAGCAAGTCACCTAAAGACCTTATTCAAAGGATGGAATTATTAGTCCCAATCCTTCCATCCCCTGAAGTAATAGTACACATCACACCCATGATATAGTAGGTGAGTGTATGTCACCATACCTCGATTTGGGTTTGGCCATGTGACTTACTTTGGCCAATGGGATGTTAGCAAATGTGATGCAAGTACAACAGTACCAGTGAACTTGCACTCTTGTGCTCCCGCCTTGGCCCTGAGAACAACATGCTCAGGAAGTTGCTGGTCCAAAAAAGGAGAATAAATACATAAGACAAACCAGGACCCAACCCTCAGCCTGAATCCAACTGAGACTAGTAGAGATCAGCTGAAACCAGCTGATGTCACAGGTGAGAAATATACGATTTTCTTTTACGCTACCGAGATTCTTACGGTTGTTTGTTACGTAGCATTATTATGGCAATATTTGATCAATACAGTTACCTACCAGACACACATATTAAGACAACCATAACTATAAAACACTTCGTCCAAAAGAAAACATGCATTACAATTTCAGAGTACTAACAAAAAGGGAGTAAAACATTTTTGAAAAGTAGATAATAGGGGCAAGGAGTGAGACAGAAAAACACTATGATGGTGTATTACAGTAACGATGCCCTTTTCAGCAAGTGTTATTTGAACATCTGTTTTGCAGATCATAAAACAGAAGCTCAATAATTTACAAGAAAATGGTAAAAATAAGATTTCTCCTTGGGTTTTCTGGTTCCAAATCCTGTGTGCCTCCAGTAAGTAAGGCTCTTCTCAAATCTTCTAATGAGTAGAAAGGATACAAAGCAGTCTTTACAGTTTTGAAAATGCTATTCATCACGCAGAAACTAAATAAGGATACGTCCTGAAACAGGAGCCTTCGGGTTCGAGTTGCTAAGCCATTGATGAGCTTCTTTCCCCATCAAAAATATCTAGAAGTGGAGTGAAAGACATTTGTACTGTATTTTCCTAGCAAAGCTTTAAAGATTAGATGAAACAGAATGTTCCTTATAAGAGGGAGGTGAAATCTCTGTGTCAAAACACCCACCCTTAAGACAGGAACTTATTGTCTCTCCAAAATAGAAATTAGAGTTTTCTCATGGATACTCAATTATGAAAACTCTTTTTTATCTAAAACATATGCTCTGTAGCTGGTTCAAGAATGAGTATCTATTCTGCCATTGAATGTATATCATTATGTAAACATCATGATCTCCACATCCCTAGAGTCATATAGCATTTTCTCTTTCGTTCTTATATCTCAAGAGGAGAATGCAGAGACATTACATGAGTTACTTTTTCTCTAGTGTGAACATTTGGCAGAAGTGATATCATTTCCAGATGCTTTCTTATTTTTCATCTGTTTAATGACCTTACTCTTCAGAGCTGGAGGGTTTCTAGGTTTGGCTCCATATGGGTATTATGGGGAAGAATGTTGAAAGCATTCTCGCCAGCAGAGTCTCCATTATGACTGCCAAATGAAGCTGCCAGTAAGTAAGATGGTTCCCCTCTTCCCATCCTGTTCAGTTATGGAATAATCTATATATAAACTAATAAAATTATTAACATCTACAAGGCTAATAAGAGGGAATTTAATCTACGCAGCACTCCGTGAGTTTACAGTCCAGGCAGCAGTTGATTGTCTTGTGGACATCAACAGCTGTTTTAGGGGCAGGATGACTGCAGACTTCAGATTTATAAGCTATTGAAAATACTCAGATGAGTAAAAAGTGATGAAAATGTTGGGCATAGTCAGACTACTCAAGAAAACATGTGCTTGGAATAACTTCTAGCATGACTAATTTCCCAAGATTCTCCAAGTGGTTCTAATCTCATTTCTGTTGAGAATTTTACAAATATCGTTTAGGCTTTATTCTTACATATTGGGGTAAATTTATTTCCAATAAAGTAACAGAAAAATATATAGACTAATCTAATTAATATGAAGTAGTATAGAAACAATTTACCTACACAGAATTCAGCTATGCTGTGTCTCATTGAACCAGAATATCTAACAAAACTGGAAATGAGCAGAAAAGACCTAATTTCAGGGAAACTAAAATAGGTGTGACAAAATCATTCCTCCTCTCAGAGCCCATTTATTTGTATTTTCAAATATTTGTAATAAGCCTGATTTTCCATTGTCTGTAGCCAGAGTTGATCATTTAAAATAATTTGGAACCTAGTTTGGAATGTCCTATCTTTTTTAAAAAGATAACTTTTAAAATTTGGTATTATGTTTTCCTGGAATTTGTAAGATTGCATAATGACAGATTATGTTCTCTTACTCAGAGGACTTTGGAGACTTTTGTTCCAAAAGCAACATACCCACAAACTGACTAATTTTAAAGGACTAAAATATGCCGTTATGCTTTCCTTCGTCTAGAAAAGAGGTGACTTTGACTTCCAGGACCTGTGCAGTGATGTAAAAGCAGGGGCCACACTTCACTCTATGCACACCAAGCACGACATTGAGTTCTTTTAGGCATTTATCTTTTTGATGCTAGTGCTAATGACAGTGAAGAAGTCTGGGATGAATATTTTAGCCCATCTATAAACTTTTACAATTTTCCTATCCTTTTCCATAGAACTGCCATGATTTGGGGAAAATCGTATGAAATGATCATTTCTCCATGTCTTCATTTTAAATTTAATATTATCCTGTTTATACCAAAGCATTTGACTTTCAGATTTTTGAGAAATGCACATAACTTTCATAACATATGATAACCATGTCTTTACCAGGAGCCCAAGGACAGCGTAGTGACTAATATGACCCATGCACAGTCTTTGACATGAGATGGTGTACCTATGGCTCAGGACATCTGTAAGGGTCAGGACAGTGGAAAGTCTCTTCCCCTTGGCTCTCTCCTTCCCACTCTCTCTTCCTCCCCCAGAGTCCAGGCTTTCTCCTGCAGCTAGCCCTTTGATCTCTTCCCAGTTCCAGCCGGAGAGCAGTACAGTGAATCTTTCTTTTGAGAGACTAGCATTTACAAAAAATAAAAACAAGGTTATCTCCTGCTAATGCTGATGGCATTTATTCACTAAAAGATCTCTCCTCACCAGGAGTGAAGTTGAAAGGATTAAAGAAATGAAAGAGAGAGATAACGACGTTCTGTTCACATGCACTTTCACCAAAAATCACAACGAGGTATGAAAAGGACAAGGCTCTTACTAAAGCCAAACCTTTTGCATTCTATAAGGTACAGCATGAACCAGGCAGAACTTTTGCCAGCAGCGTTTTTTGTTGTTTCTCATTGAAGACAGCAGAGCAGTAGCCTCAAGCCTATACTGTCAAATGGCAGTGGAGGTGATAAGCCATTCCCTGCTGAAGTGACACATTTCTAAATGTAGAGATTTCCTCTATATTTTCAGAATGACATATAGAATTATCTCCTAAGATAGACCATCAACCAATGTCTGTCTAAAATTTTGTTGTCGTTTAAGAGGTTTAATTCTTTTTTCTTACGAAACATACATAAAATTAAGTTTTTGAACAATTTCTCCCAACCTACAAAACTAGAGTTGAGTGAAAATTGACCTTCTAAATAGATCCCTATTTTAAGTATCCACTGTGATCAAAAATATCAAACTTAAAAATTTAGAATTACTATATAAAGCTGAAATTTAATGGGCAACCTAACCTTTTCAAAAAGAATTCCTAGTGTGAACCATGAGAGAAGGTGCCCACTTGGCAGATTTTATTTGTACATTGCATTCTATGCATATAATAAGCTAAAGGATTTTTTCTTTATTTAGAACAAGTGAGATGAAATAGTCATTATTCTTATTTTGATGCTCTTGAAGGGCAGATCAAATGAAGCTTATCCACAATAATAATGATTGATGAGCTTCATCTAATGATAATCCTTAATACCTTAGAGAACAATCCCGATAGATGCAAACAGGAACAAAACTGCTCAATGAAGGGCATTGTGAGTGCACACAAACATGTGTAATTAGTCAGGTTTTAAAAAAAAGAGAAAGTTTCTATATCAATCCCAGCATGGCATAAAGGAAAGAGAGCTGACCTTGTCATTTTAAATTCCTGGGTGTTCACCCCAGCTGTGCCACTTAAGAGCAGCGGACATTGGGGAATTTCACTAATTTCTGTGAAATGTAGAGTCCACATATACAAAAAGGGCACTTGCTTAATTGTTTCTTTTCTCTCTTGATTTTAAATTCTATGAGGCTAGAGACCTTGTCTGTCTAGTTCATTTTTGTTTTACAAGTGTCCAGCATAATGCCTGGCTCTTAGTAAATGTAGAACAAATATTTGATGACTGAAAGAATGAAATCATTCAGCATTCAATAAATATTTAGTGTGCACCTCGTGTGGTCCAGGCACTGTTCTGGTTGCTGCTTATAAGGTTGTGGAGGAGGGGCGTGGGAGAAAACAGAGAAAAATCCCCATGTTTGTAGAGATTACATTCTAATTGAGGACGATTAACAAAGCAAGTAGGTAAAATTGATACCAAAAAAACAATTAAAACTGGAAAAGAATATATGAAATGTTGGATGTTAGGGAGGGTGGTGAAATTTTAGTTAGGATTGCTAGAGAAGTCCTTGGTGAGGAAGTGACTTGAAAGTAAAGACCTGAAGGAAATGGGCTGCTACCCAAGAGGCCATCTTGCAAGCACCATTCCAAACAGAAGGGACAGAAAGTATGAAGTCCCTAAGGTAGGAGTTTCAAGAAAACAGTACAGGGTCCAGTGTAGTTTATGGAGCATCATGAATGAAGGGAGGCAGGATGAAATCAGAGAGGTCAAGGGGAGGTGGCAAATCATAGGACTTGTAGGTTACAGCAAGGACTTTGGCTTTTACTCTGAGAGAAACAAGAAGCTGTTGGAAGGTTCTGAGCAGAGCAGTGACATGATCTGACTTATATTTGAACAGGATCACTTGCCTGCTGTAACACACTGCAGGAGGGCAAGCGTGGAAGTAAAATAAACACCTACCTCACGGCATTTTCGTAAAGGTTACTCAGCAATACACATGTGGAGCCTAGTGCAGACCTGGCACTAATCGCCTTTACTCACTAAAGGGGAGCTGTTATCGTTCTCACAGATAATAATTGTGCTCTTCTGGCAGACACACATACTGAGGCTCCGTGTGGTCACCATTAACAATCCTAAGAGACTGTATCTCCTTTATGGCAGCCTGGGAATTGGGATATTGAATTAATATGAGAAAGAATGCTGAATGGATTCCCAAAAGAAAAGAAATGACCCTCACATCTAATAGAGTTATTCAGGCAAAGTGAAGCAGCCACCCTATTTACCACCCCTGCTCTGAACCAAGGGCTCTCATTCACTTAATGGTGAGGCATCAAAGGGTTGTGAGGACGCTGGGAAGTTAGCTTTTATCAAAATGTTTATATCTAAATTCCACAGTACTAGCATCAAAGGGCAGTCATTCCCTTCAACATCTTCAAACAAAACACACAGGGGTGCTTTATTCTCACTCCATGTCTAATGTTTTCCCGAGGAAATGCTAAAAGCTACATGAAACACAACAAAATCCATGAACCCTAATTAAATTTCTTCATAAAACCTCATCATTAGGCATTAACTAGGGATGTTTTATTCTCTGAAGAAGTAACTGGTTGGTTTTATTTTTCTTAATAGGAAAGAACCCAAGAATTTGAGGGGAGGCTCTCCAAGCGGTCTTGACCTTGCAAACAACCGACTGAGCAGGTGGTGTTTCCGTTCCCATTTTCCCCTGGTCCTGCTCACAGATGTTGAAAGACCCCTTGTTCCTATAGCTGCCCTCACCTCAGGGCTACTGCCAGGAGAGTTTGCAGCAGTTGAGTTAACAACAGTTTACTGCCTGTTTTGTGCCAGGTGCTGTTCTAGGTGCTAACGATACAGCAGTGAACCAAACAAGACAATGCTATCTGGGAGCTTACCTTCAAGCACCCATGGAGGTTAAAGGAAAAGAGGTGAGGGTAAGGAAGAATAACCCACCTCCAGATCCTCTCTTTCACTGAGTCTCCATCCGCAACCACTCTCATCAGGTGGCCTTCAGTAGATGCCAACAATAGCCTTCTTCGGGAAGGAAAACACTGGAGAACAAATAAGGGCTTCCCTCTGAAGTGTTGATGAATCATGTTTTACCGTTAGGGAATCTAAGCACACACCACATCATCTATATGCATTTGTGTCTCTACATGTAATATTGAGCACAAAGGAAGGGAGGAGGACATGTATTGGAACTTTGTTCATAGCAAGTAAGTAAAGTAGAATCCCGGAATATCAGTTTTTTTATTTTTTAAAGTATTTTTGAAACTTGGTAATTTTCCCTTTAATTATTGTTTTTATCCATTTTAGTTTTAGTTTCTACAGTTACTGCATTATCCAGAGCTACTGTTTCTCTGAGGATACTTACTAGAGTTACTCACTATACAAGACACTTTTGGTTGCCTACTCAGCATCATTTCCCCATTCTATCTTCCTATCAGAACCCAAATTTTACTCAGAGATCCCCTTCCCATTTATGATTCTGGGCAAGTGACATCCCTTACTCCCAGGGTAACTCATGGTCAGCCTCAGACAAGCAGCTTAGGGCATTCTAGGGAGGTGTTAATGCTTCAGGAGTGGACATGTGACCTAAGAAGTCTTAATCAGGTGGAAGGGAAGATGTCCACTATTGGAGAGAAAGTTTTTTTTTCCCTCTCTCTCCTACTAGAGAAAAGCAAGAGATTAGAGTTAACACCGTGAGAAACAGAAACTGAGCCACTGTTGAGCTCTTAAATGAATCAAACCTGAGGCTATAGAAGATGATAAATTTAGTTATTGTCTAAGCTAATCTGAGTCAGGTACTCTGTTACTTGCAGCCCGAAGCATTATATCAGATACACACAGGAATGTCACAGCTCCAGGCAAATGCAGGATTTATTTGCAGTTCAGATTCCAAGCAGGAAAAGATTCTTCACATCACAGAGTTCTTTTAAACCACTTCTGTTTTTATGACATGAAGAAAGCAAGCTATGCCAGAGCGCAAAAATCTGATCCTGGCAGAGAACATAGACACAGAACTCTCAGGTTAGATTGTAACACTACAGACACCGTGTGTTAGGAGATTACTTTGAGTACTCAAAGAAGGAATTTTAAACAAGTGCATAAGTAAAGATTATAGTATAGTAATACATTTCTGAAACAGAAGTCCTACACATTGTGTAGGACAAGAACAATGTAGGACATAGAGAAAAGGATCCAGATGGGACTACACTGGTTCCATTCCTAGTGAAGAGGAATGAGTGACAGATAACAGAAACTACTGTATATCTTGTATATTCTATTATACCACAAAATACGTCCAGCATATTTGTGTAGTAAATTTTATCATCTTCCTTATAGACTGTTCAGTCATTCTCAGCAGATCCTATTCTTAAACCAACAGATAAATTCTAAGTATGGTTACCTATAGACATATGGCTAGATTAGGGTAAATCCCCTCTGGTAGCTTGTTTGCAAAAGTGACTTCATCAATTCCTCTTATTCCTGGAAGTTTTATGCCTCTGTAAAGTAATTTTGCCACTCTTCTTTTCAAGGAGGAACTAGTTTCCCTCTCCTTGATGTGGGCTGACCCTACTTGATGTAACCAATGGAATGCAGCAAAAGTGATGTTGTGGGACTTCACAGTCTCAGCTTCAAAGGCCTTGCAACTTCCCCTCTTACCTTTTTGCTGTCCCAAGACTGCCATGTGAGGAAGCCCAGGCTCACCTCCCTGGGGATGCGCCATGAGGAGAGAGAGAGAGACCTTGTGGAAAAAGGCCCAGCCATCTCTACTGAGACACAGAACAGCCAGATGTTATGGAGACCATCTGGGACCAGCCAGCTCCCAGCTGACACACCAACTGACAGCAGCCACATCAGTGACATCTGCAGAAGTCCACCCAACTGAGCCCAGCACATATCACAGAATTATGAGCAAATAAATTATTTCAAGTCACTAAGTTTTGGGATAGAAAACTGATACATCCTCCCTGATTATTGAAGTCAGGATTCTGGTACAAAGTGAAATAAACTATACTCATTCTTTTTGTGTGTGTGTGCGTGAGGAAGATCAGCCCCGAGCTAACATCCATGCCAATCCTCCTCTTTTTTGCTGAGGAAGACTGGCCCTGAGCTAACATCTATTGCCAATCCTCCTCCTTTTTTTCCCTTTTTCTCCCCAAAGCCCCAGTAGATAGTTGTATGTCATAGTTGCACATCCTTCTAGTTGCTGTATGTGGGACGCCGCCTCAGCATGGCCAGACGAGCAGTGCGTCGGTGCACGTCCAGGATCTGAACCCAGGCCACCAGCGCACTTAACCGCTAAGCCACGGGGCCGGCCCCACTATACTCATTCTTTAGAAGCTTTTTTTTCTGCTTGGATGCGTAATTTGTTATGCTATAAATAAATGTCTCAGAAAGGCCACAAAGTGGGTTTTTTTTGGTTTTTTGCTTGTTTGTGTCTTTTTTGTGAGGAAGATTAGCCCTAAACTAACATCCATGCTAATCCTCCTCTTTTTGCTGAGGAAGACCGGCCCTGAGCTAGCATCTATTGCCAATCTTCCTCCTTTTTTTCCCTTTCTCTCCCCAAAGCCCCAGTAGATAGTTGTATGTCATAGATGCACATCCTTCTAGTTGCTGCATGTGGGACGCGGCCTCAGCATGGCCGGAGAAGCTGTCCCGGAGAAGGGACCCGTGCGCGCCTGGGATCCGAACCCGGGCCGCCAGTAGCAGAGCGTGCGCACTTAACCATTAAGCCATGGGGCTGGCCCACCACAAAGTGTTTTTAAGGAAGGAGTTATCCTGGAAGGAAAATGACCTCCTTCTCAGCAGAAGGTCTAGTTTCCTCCATCTATACCTGTGATACCTTCCTTAGCCCTCACAACTACTGTCCCACCTGCCCGCCACAGGTCATAAGAAATACTGTCCACGACTAGAACAGGAATGGTAGAAAGCTACTCAAGTTCCCATTCCACTAGACACAGCCACCTATGGTGGTCACGTGCCGCATTCCATCAGCACAATCATTTAAGTGCATTGCATGGTGGGCTTTGGAAAACAGTCTGAGGACCTAATACCCATATGCAGCAGTAGTTATGACTTCTAAACTGCTAACTTACAAACCCATTTTGTTACGACTGTAACCAATTGATTTAAAAGCGAACTCAAGAGGGTGCAATCAGGAGACAGCTTTATTCTCCCACACTGCCTTCTGGCTCATTCCATCCAGTCTCTCTCCTCTGCGTTGTGATAGCTTTAGGTTCAGAATCCATAGATTTTGGATCACTTTCAGATTTTAAAAACTCCAATCAATTCCAAAGTATTTATCTCTGAGCTAATTCAAAGCTTTTCTCCTCCTCTCAGGAAAAGCCTTACCCTGGATGTTCAGTCTAAAAATTCTAGACTCTACACTAGGATTTCTCAACCTCCACACCATTGACATTTTGCATCAGATAATTCTTTGCTGTGGGAGGCTGTCCTGTGCATTGTAGGATGTTTGCACCATCCCTGGCCTCTACTCAATTGATCCCAGAGCACCTCCCCCAGTTGTGATAACCAAAAATGTCTCCAGATACTGCCAAACATCCCCTGGGAGGCAAATCGCCCCTGGTTAAGAATCACTGCTCTAGACCACGCATTCTTCATGGGAATGATATTGCCCCCAAGGGGATGAAAATTGGCTTTTAAGAGGTGAGAAAAATGTTAGATGTTCCAATGGTTCGTGGCCCTCCAAAGGGCCACAGCACGTAAGCATACAGTATATCTATAGTGTTAACATCTCACAGGAGCATGGAGGAAATTAGGGAGAAAAAGTCAAAAATGGCTCCTTGGGAGAGCAGTAAACAGAAAAGTTTGAGAAACACTGCTGTAAACCAACAATGGGTTGTGAGGTCTGTTCTTTCCATCTCCTCTCCCTCATTTCCTCTGCTAGGGTGAATGAGAACTGAAGGAGTAAAGTCTTTTTACTTAGTTGGTATTATGTAATTGTTCTTGTCTATTGAATTCCTTCTGCCATGGCAAGCATCCAAAGTGGGTCTCCTTGAAATGTGGGCCCGGGCAGTTTCTAACAGATTCCACTCCCCACTCTGTACCACTCTGTGACGTGGGCAGTACATCGTCCAGCTGCCTCCTGCAGTTAACCATCCACAGCATCTTTCTATGGGAACCTTCAGTCTCTGCGCAATTCTCTTGGGTGAGATTATTTAAAGGTGGCTTTCACTGGGCTACCTATATTTGTTCCACTAACCCGTGGAGGTTCACCCTGCCCGGAAGTGAAAGCAACCCTTGCCACCTCCAGCCTTCATGCTTCTCCCAGATAAAGTCACTGGTCTCTGTGCCCCCAGACTCCAGGGAACTCTTATCAGGATCTGCGAAGCACTCCCCAGCACTCTGCTTTGATAGTAGTACATGGAGCAACCTCAGAAAATACAACTTAGGCTCAGCAAGCCTCCCGGCTGGGAGCCAGATGCAGGAGTCCCCTGCTAGGGGTCATGGTGCACCCCTCAATTGCCTCGTGGGTGAAGCCTCTCTCCCTTCCCTGATCCACGATTCTCTCAACTCGTGTGAATCCCTTTACTACATGGGCTAGAGGTAGGTAAGCAGGGTTAATAGTTTGGCCACATTTTAATAAGTGCCTTAGGGATCTACATAAAATCTCTGTGTAGAACATTTTGTCCTCAGCTTTGGGACATCATTAAAAATTCTGAGACAACAGGATAACGTTCATCCAGTTATACGACCCATTAGTCAATTGGGACAATATGTGGAAGGAATAATCTAAGCCAATGTTCCCCAGTTTGTAAGCTGAAAAACTTGGTGATTTTTAAGGTTCTGCAAAGTGATTCGTATTCTCTTTCATTCATTCAACAAACATGTAATGAGTATAGATCAGGATCACCTGTGGATATTGCAGAAACAAGTCAGGCAAAGTCTCTGCTCTCGTGAAGAATAGCCTAGCAAAGGAGTATAGCCAACAAATATTGTAATGCCAGATGGTAACAAATGCTAAGAAAAAAAATAGAGCAGGTAATGTAACAGAGAGCGATTGGAAGGAGGTGGGGGTGGGAGCGCTCTTTTGGATTGAGTGGCCATAGAAAAGGTTTTTTGTATAGGAAACATTTGAGCTGAATCCAGAATAACAAGAAAGAGCTAGTCTTGTGAAGATCTTGGGGGGAAGAATTCCCAGGAGAGGAAGAGCAAGTGCAAGGACCCTGAGCAGGAGTGGGCTGGGTGTTCCAGAGAGAATGCAGCTGTGGAGCTGGAGGTGGTGACTGCGAGGAGAATGCTATTTTAAGTCACGCTGCTGCTCATAGACCAAATCTGTTTCACACATATGTGTGCTGCTATTGTCTAAATGCACGTTAATCCTAAAAATGACAAAGGCAGGCATTGAAGAGTATGTTACTAAATGTCTAGCAGCTTTCTATCATGGGTAGGGGAAGGGTGAAATTTGTTGAAGTTAAAAGTCCTTATCTCCGAAAATACTAGAAACCACTACCTCCTCTGAATTCCTGATATTAGATTTATTTGCACAAAATTGAGTTTCCATTCTTTCTTCTATTCTGAGGAGAAATAAAACTTTGCAAAGAGAAAAATGTATACAGACCTACTCTATATCCTTCCTGAAACGACCAAAATCTGTATACAATAGACAAGCCTGTGGGTAGTTGATGCTACCAGCTGAAAAACTAGATATTACCTTCAGGCACATATCTCTGTGTTCTTGGTACAAAAAATCCCTCCTGCATAAGCACAGTATTTGATATCTCTAGAGATTCTGCATATTTACATTTCAAATAATTCTAAGTGGAATAAAAATTGTATACCTTATCACCTTAGCAGGCATAGATTTTTACTAAGAGAAACTATAAATACAGTTATTCATAATGATATAAATTGGAAGCAGATTGTTTTTAATGGCTGATGCCAAAATCATCATGGAACTAACTCCAACTTACTATCAGAGGCTTATTTACCATAATTGACTTTCTGGTTGTTTTACCTTGACTTTGACCCTGTACACCAATCATGATGCTCTTGAATTTAAAAGAGAAAGTGATTAATGTGGCAAGTGCAGAGACAGTCAAGCTCCTATAAGCCAATGGGGACATCAGAGAAGCCTGATAAATAATAAACACCACCACTTCCCACACTCTGACTCTCCCTTTCACTGCATCTTTCAGGCAGCCCTTTAAATGAGAGGTCACTTATTTTAAAGCCAAATGAACCTCTATGCTATTCGAAACTTATTTATGCCATGGTCAGGAAAAAATATTTACATCTAAAAATGCTGAACCATGAAACCCTAGCCACAGGAAAGGTTACTTATATAAAAAAATAGAAGTTTGTATCAACATAATTTCCATAATCATTTTTTCTTATAAAACAACTCGTTTTTGATTTGCCTTGAGAGATTAACTTATGGGTATCCTTCTGCTCAAATTTCTCTGAGACAAATCCCAAATCAAAAGCTTTTGAGGTTGAATGTAAAAATCCTTTAGCTATGAGGGGAAAATAACAAAGAAAATTAATTCTAGGAATATAGATGATAGAAGAACAATGGTTTTGTGAAATTAAAGAACAATACTGGATTTCAAATTCATTCTGTGTAGGATGTACAGAATTAGAAATGGAATATCCAGTTTCTAATTTCTTGGTAATCAGGAGTTAATGAATACTATAATTCAGTTTTGTTTTCAAAGACTGTTTCTATCTCCCTCCCACTATGACCTATTATCTTTTCATCCTGTTGCTCCTTGGGTCTATCTGATAGCTATTAGTTTACTAGAAATTGTGCTCTCTCCTTCTCATAAGCAGTAAAGTAAGTCAAGACACAGAGAATTAGGTACTGTGGAAAATTCAGTTAACATCTCTTTGAGTGTATTAACAGAGAAATGTAATAAGCAGCATGTGGAGAGAAGAAAGATATGGGAAGGAAGAGGTGAGAGAATACCATTAAAAGGGTCTCACTGGTATTTAGATTATTAGGCTAGAGGTAACGCTAATGTTTCTGTCAGCTTCCTACTTCATTCGAATATGTCAAGATTATTCTACTTTAGTGATGATTCAGTCGTAATTTGCCTCCTCTCCCCTCCTCATCTAAAGTTACAAATTTGAATCTCTATTAATAGATTTACAGTAACTGTGGGAAATGCATTGGGTTTAAATCTTGGCTCTGCCTTTTAATACCAAGTCATTTAAACCCACTGAATTTCAGTTTCTTTATCTATAGCATAAAATCATGATACAATAAAATAACACAAGTCACAACCTCTGCTCTTGACACAAAGTAATGACTTCACCAGTACTTGAGGGTGATCCTGGTACGTTTTATGTCTCTGTTTTAGGAAATTCTTTCATTTATTTTTTTCTTTTATTCTTGTAGTCATTTAAATATTTACTGAGCATCAAATATATACCCTGATTTGAATCAGGTGTTAGAGATACGTGACATGACACAAGTCCCTAACTTCAAGGAATTTGTAATCTAATAGGACTTCAATTGAGAATGCTACCAAGGGGTCTTTATAATTTGTTAAGACTTCTGGTCTCACTTGTATCTTAATACTTGAGTCTTATGGAGCACTAGACAGATTTTAAGGCAAAAGTCACTTTCTCAGAATTACTCAAGCCAAAACTTAGTTTTTACTATATTGCAGCCAATATAATGAAACACAAAGTATAGGACAAAGGAATTCAATGTTCAAACTTAATAATAGAATATATGTATTTATACTAACTTTTTAAATCTTCAGATATAATAAAAAGGAATCCCACTTTTGACAGACCTTTCATAAGACAGTACCCAATTCCCTCCAGTTCCTCTTGGGTATGATTTAAGGCCCACCCATGTCAGAGTCAACATCACCAAGGGAATACCAACAGAGAGAAAACAGAAGAGGAAGTGGCCAACATAGTGTTTTATTAGCTTGTGATATTATGAGATAAATGACACTGACATTCCCTACAACGCCTTTTGGGTGCCTGAATTCAGGTAGAGAGAATTATTGCTGATCTACTTATTTCTTGCTTTTCTGCTACAAAATAGAAGGACATATGGATTCCAGGAGAACAACACATCTGACTCAACACTGACTATAGAGAGAAACAAGAATCTGAAAAGAACATAAACAGACCTTCATAAATATAATCAACTGATCTTCGACAAAGAAGCAAAGGCAATAAAATGAAACAAAGATAGTCTCTTCAACAAACGGTGCTGGAACAACTGGACACCTATATGCAAAAAAAAATGAATGTAGACACAGACCTTACATCTTTCACAAAAATTAACGCAAAATGGATCATAGACCGAAATGTAAAACACAAAACTATAGAACCCCTAGAAGAAAACATAGGAAGAAATCTGGATGACCTTGACTATGATGATGACTTTTTAGATACAACACCAAAGACATGATCCATGAAAGAAAGAATTGATAACATAGACTTCATTAAAATTAAAAAGTTCTACTCTCTAAAAGACAATGTTGAGAGAACTAGAAGACAAGCCACAGACTAGGAGAAAATATTTATAAAAGACATATCTGATAAAGGACTGTTATCCAAAATACACAAAGAACATTTAAAACTCAAAAATAAGAAAAGAAACAACCTGATTAAAAATGGGCCACAGACCTTAACACAGACACCTCACCAAAGAAGATATGCAGATGGAAAATAAACATATGAATAGATGCTCCACATAATTTGCCATCAGCCAAAGGCAAATTAAAACAACGAGATACCACTACACATCTATTAGAATGGCCAAAATCCAGAACACTGACAGCAGCAAATGCTGACAAAGATGTGGAACAACAGGAATTCTCATACATTGCTGGTGAGAATGGAAAATCATACAGCTACTTTGGAAGATAGTTTGGTGGTTTCTTAAAAACTAAACATACTCTTACCATGGGATCCAGCAATCATGATCCTTGGTATTTACTCAAAGGAGTTGAAAACATGTCTGCACAAAAGCCTGCACATGAATGTTTATAGCAGCTTTATTCATAATTGAATAAACTGCTAAAACTTGGAAGCAACCAAGATGTCCTTCAGTAGGTGAAGGGATAAACTGTGGTATATCTAGACAATGAATATTCTTATACAGCACTAAAAAGAAATGAGCTATCAAGCCATGAAAAGACGTGGAGGAAGCTTAAATATATATCACTAAGTGAAAGAAGTCAATCTGAAAGGCTACATATTGTATGATTCCAATTATATGACATTCTGGAAAAGACAAAACTATATAGACTACAAAAAGATCAGTGTTTGCCAGGGCAGAAGGGGGAGATGAATAGGCAGAACAGAGAGGATTTTTAGGGCAGTGAAAACACTCTGTATGAAACTGTAATGATGGATACATGACATTATACATTTGTCCGAACCCTTAAAATGTATAACCCCAAGAATGAAACCTAAGGTTAACTGTGGACTTTGGGTGATTATGGTGTATCAATGTGAGTTCTTCCTTGTTAAAAAATGTATCACTCTTGTGAGTGATGTCAAAAATGGGGGAGGCTATGGGGGCAGGAGGTACATGGGAAATTTCTGTACCTTCCTCTCAGTTTATTGTAAACCTAAAACTGTTTTAAAAAATGAAGTCTTTGATTAAAAAAAAAAGAACATAAATATGACCAATCTACTCTGTTTGGTATATGGTTAACAAACTCACTACATATTTTAAACTCTCTTTATTAGATATTAAGTGTTAGTATTTACCAAAATTTTTTAAAACAAAATTAGTTTTTAATTTTAAATGAAACGACTGATAAATTACATTTAAATATGTAATAGGAATGAAGAGGGCATGTAGGGTAGTGCCTTACTGAATCTATTTTCTTGATTTACTATTTCAGTTATCTCATCACTTTTCACCCCAACCACTGATTTTTCAAATGCTATATGTAGGTAAGGCTGAACGACATCCAGCACCAGCACGCTCTGAAAAAGCCAAGATTGACCAGACAATTTTGAATCACTGGAGCAGAGACAGGAAGATTGTCCTAAGCCAACAAAACTAGAAAACTCATTGACACATAACTCAATGTTACTGAATTGAAATTCCAACATAGACTAGACTCCAATAGGGAAGACGTGGATTCAAGACAGTGAGGCTTTCTCTCCAGCACCAAAATAACCAGTTGATTCCATCAACGAACTGGTGGGAAAAGCCAATTGTACTGTTCTATTGATCTGGAACAGAGTTAAGTCAATCAAAACAATCAGTCTTGTTAGTCCACAAACTAAATGGGGAAAGGAGCAGTCAATTGTTAGAGACTTTATATTAAAGACAAAACAAACTTTTGTTCTACAATGGATATTTGACATGTGAAAATATTTTTGGCCTGATCTATTCTAGAACATACAATAGTTTTCCGCTTAAACTAGAATAAGGAGATGCAATTAAAACTAGCAGTGAACATATCTCATTCTCATCTAAATGAACTATATTGGTTTTAACCCCTCTTTCTCTCACACCTACACGCTCATTAGTCATCAACTGTGTCAGCCTGAGGAAAATTAATCATTCAAATAGATTTTGTCAATTCAATTCAACCAATTTTTAGTCAACATCTCCATCATGGACACTTACCCTCCTTTCGAGGGTTATGATCCACTTTCAGAATCTGAAGAAATTTGATGGACCCTCTTCCTAGAAAAATGACATATATACACACTCTCAAATGCACAAAATATTGATTTCAGTGACTTCACAGATTCTCTGAGTCATTAACTCTGGGTCAAGAACCCATGTCACATGTACCTGGAACTGAGCTGGACACTGAAGTCCTAAAGCAAGGAAGACAGGGTCCCATATATAAAATGGTATGCTCGGGGGAAGTAACAGCTTGATAACCCCAAAACACAAGGCAGAATAGGAAGTTGGAAAACAAATGGTAGGCAGGAGTCAGGGCAGTGAAGGCTACATATTTCATGCTAAGGAATTGAGACAGGATGCTCTAACCAAGTGTTTCTTGGTGTGATCCAAGGCCATTTGCAGAGAATCATCTTGAGAGATTTGTTTCATTAAAATCTTTGAGAAAGGGCCCAGGAATATGCCTTTTGAGGATGCCACTCAGATTACACTGATGCATATTAAATTTTAGAACCATTGTGGTGGGCTGGGAAGGGGACATGGTTGGTGAAGAGAAGGTAGCAGCACAAAAGGTTCTAAGGGGGCTGGAGATGATGATCAGATTTTTATTTTAGTTAGAGCACTCTGCAGGCTGCGGAGGATGGGTTTAGTGAGGCCAGTGAGAAGGCTACTATCGTGGTCATCTGGGGAGACATGCTGCGAAATAAATTAAAGCAGGAGTTGTGAGGAAAGCACATATGTGGAAGATTCTCAGGAAGTAAAAATTGGCAGACTGCATCACTGGGAAGCAGAGAAAGGGAATCAACGACCACTCCATTTTTTGGGTTAAGAGACTAGCTAGATGGCAGGATTGCCACTAGGATGGGAAACCTGTATGAAGAGCATATTTAGGAGGAAAAATTAAAAAAATAAAAAGCTGAGATCTGGATTTTGAGGTGATGCTTAGGGAACATCTAGGTAGAGGTAACACAGATCTAGATTTTGGTGGAGGTGTCAGTGCATGAAAGACTTCAGATACCTGTCTTGGCAAGTCCTTTCTCCTGAGACAGTTCCTTCTGAGGAGAACATCCCAACCTCCTCTCTGGGCAGCAGGCTGTAGGCTTCTGGGAACATGGTGGAGGAGGTTGTGGGCTTCTCATCAGCCACTTCATCTCTTAATCTGCCTGTGTTCAGTCCACATCTCACCCCACCTTCCGTTTTGCCTGGGTCCCCAAGTCTGGAGCCACTCTGGCTCAGTTCTCCTGTGGTGGCTCCTGAGCCTTTCCAGGACTCAGGTTTCTTCTCGTCACCGTTCTCTCTGCCAGCATTGCCTTCCTCATCTCTGATGAGGCAGCTTCCACCCCTCCATTACCTGTCCATCCTTATATAGTATGGTTGGTTCAGATGCCGGATGTCTCCTAGTTTCACAGAGGAAAGTGTTTGTGTTTTTGTGTTTCATCCTCATTGTTATTTGGGAGTTGGTTCCTGGAAGGAAGGGTGGAGGGGACAGAAAGATCTTTGAATCTTAAATTTAATTAGAGTTGTCCTTAAAATAACATGGACATTTATTTCATTAGTAAAATAACATGGATATCTGTTTCATTGACTCAGCAATTCCATTTCTAGCAATTTATCCTAAAGAAATTCTTATTTTAACTGCATGATGATATATGCACATTGATGGTTATTTCATCATTGTTTGAAAAAGAAAAAAGAAGGCAAAAAAGGAAAAAGAAGCAATCATGACAACCATCAAAAAGAGAGTGGTTAAGTGAATTATAGAACATTCATACCATGTAATACTATATGGCAGATGAAAAGAATGAGGGAAACCTAAAAATTCAAGCTTAGGAAACTGTATTTTGTGGAAAATGTTCCTGCCTGCAATTTACCATCTAAAGAATAATTATTAATTCATTAATATCTCAACCAATAAAAGATTCAGCCAGAGAGGAGGAAGAGGCAACTTATGCCCAGAAGTTCCAAGTTGACGAGGAGGAAAACAAGAAATGTGTTAAACATTGGTGACAGTTGAACAAGACCATAGCCCAGTTGCTGAAAGCTAGAAAATCTGATAATATTGGGAGAACCAAAAATACTGTTTTGAGAATTAGGATATAAAGATAGAATTCAATCAAGAGAAAGTTGAAGTTAATATTGAGCATCTGCAGATATTGCTCTGCCAGACAGCAAAACATACTAAAATACTCTACTAATTAAGACAGTGTGGTATCATGCAGAAATACAAAAACAAGCCAATAAAATATAGTCAAGAAATATATCCACATATACGTGGGCCTTTTAATTATGAAATTTATAGTAAAGTTGGTATTTCAAATTAGTGGGGGAAATGGACTATTCAATAAATGGCATAGGGAAAATTAGCTATTTGTAAGGAAAAAAAGTTCAGATCTCAGTTCCGCAACTAGGGCTGCAAAATTGCACACAGGGTTTACAAACTGCAGATGGATTAAAGAATTAAATTTGTATGTGCATGTGTTAGAGGAAAATACAGGGGAATATTTTTATAATTTTGGAACGTAAAAGGCATCTCTAAGCAAGTCATAAAACAGAAAAGTCTTAAGGGAAAAACTGACAATTTTGAGTTGATGAAAATTGAAAGCCTTTTCATTTTGTTGATTGTTTCCTTTGCTGTACAGAAGCTTTTTACTTCGATATAGTCCCACTTGTCTATTTTTGCTTTTGTTGCCTGTACTTCGGTGTCATGTCCAAGAAATCATTGCCAAGACCAATATCATGAAGATTTTCCTCTATGTTTTCCTCTAGGAGTTTTACGGTTTCAGGGCTTACATTTAAGTCTTTAATCCTTTTTGAGTTAACTTTTGTGTATGGTCTAAGATAAGGGTCCAATTTCCTTGTTTAGCGTGTGGATATCCAGTTTTCCCAGCACCATTTATTGAAGACACTATCAACAGCATCATTTCTTCATTGTATATGCTTGGCACCTTTGTCAGACATCAGTTGACTGTATATGTGTGGGTTTATTTCTGGGCTTTCTGTTCTGTTCCATTGGCCTACATATCTGTTTTTATGCTGGTACCATATTGTTTTGATTACCATAGTTTCACGATATATTTTGAAATCGGGAAGTATGATGCCTCCAGCTTTGTTCTTCTTGCTCAAAATTGCTTTAGTTATTCAGAGTCTTTTGTGGTTCAATATGAATTCTAACATTGGCTTTTTCATTTCTATAAAAAATGTCATTGAGATTTTGATAAGGATTGCATGAATACATGTTGTTCACTTTGGGTAATACAGACATTTTAACAATATTAATTCTTCCAATCCATGAACATGGAATGTCTTTCCATTTATTTGTGTCTGTTTTAATTTATTTCATTAGTGTTTTATAATTTTCAATGTAGAAGTCTTTCACCTCCCTGGTTAAGTTTATTCCCAAGTAATTTAATTTTTTTGTGCTATTGTAAATGAAATTTTTTCCTAATTTCCTTTTTGGATAGTTTGTTGTTGATGTATAGAAAGACAACTGAAAAGTTTCTGCACAGCAAAGGAAGCAATCAACAAAATGAAAAGGCAACCTGCAGAATCCGAGAAAGTATCTGTAAATCATATATCTGATAAAAGGTTAATATCCAAAATATGTAGGGACTTCCTACAACTCAATAGTGAAAAAAACAAATAACCCAATTAAAACATGGGCAAAGGACATGAATAGACATTTTTCCAAAGAAGACATACAAATGGCCAACAGGTACATGAAAAGGTGCTCGAGATCACTAATAACCAGGGGGACGCAAATCAGAACCACAATGAGATATCACCTCATACCTGTTAGAATGGTTATTATCAAAAAGACAAGGGATAACAAGTGTTTGCATAGATTTGGAGAAAGGGAACACTTGTACACTGTTGATGGGAATGTAAATTGGTACAGTGATTGGAAAACAGTATGGATGGTCCTCAAAACATTAAAAATAGAACTATCATATGATCCAGAAATCCTACTTTTGGTTATATATTGAAAGGGATTGAAATCAGGATCTTGAAGAGATAATCTGCACTTCCATGTTCACTGCAGCCTTATTCCCAATAGCCAAGATATGGAAGCAACGTAAATGTCCATCGGTGAATGAGTGGTTAAAGAAAACGCTTTATATAACACAATGGAATATTATTCAACCTTTAAAAAAGAAGGATATGCCATTTGTGAGAACATGGATGAATCTGGAGGACATTATGCTAATGGGAAATAAGCCAGACACAGAAGGACAAGTATACATGATACCACTTATATAAGGAATCTAAAATAATCAAACTCATAGAACCAGGGAGTCGAATGGTGGTTTTCAAGGGCTGGGAGTGGGGGGGAACAGGGAGGTATTAGTCAAAGGGTACAAAGTTTCAGTAATGCAAGATGAATAAATCCTAGAGATCTACTGTACAGCATAGTGCTTATAGTTAACAATGCTGTATTATATACTTAAAAATTTGCTAAGAGAATAAATCTTGTGTTGTATTCTTATCACTAATAATGAAATTAATAATTAATAAAGAAGGCATGTAAAAACTTTTGAAGTGATGGATATTTTTATGGCATAGGTTGTGGTGATGGTTTCACAGGTGTATACTTATCTCCAAACTCATCAAGTTGTATACATTAAATATGTACAGCTTTTTGTATGTCAATCATATCTCAATAAAGTAGTTTAAAAAAATTAAAAGTATCTTTACAACAAAAGACTCAAAAAACAAAGTTGGAGACAAGAGACTGACAGAGAGAAAACATCTATAGCATATTCTACAAAGGCTTCATATCTACAATATATAAAAATGACTTGCCCACAAATTAAGGAAAGTTGAACAACCCAGTAGAAAATAAACATAGCAAATGAACAGGCAATTCCCAGAATAATCAAAAATGACCAATAAACTTATGAAAGGACACCACCTCACTGGTAATCAGGGAAGTATAAAGTTTTAAAATGAATTATCATGTTGTTATTGTGGTAAGAATACTTAACATGAGATCTGCCCTCTTAAAACTTTAAGTGCACAATACAATACTGTTAACTATACGCACAATGTTGTACAGCAGATTTTTAGAACTTTATCATCTTGCAAAACTGAAATTTTATACCCATTGAGCAGCAGCTCCCCATTTTTCATCCTTAGATTGGCTACAGTTAGAAAGACGTAGTAAGTGTGGGTGAGGAAGGCAAATACAGGCGTCTTGTACACTTTGGGGAAGAGTACATATAAATTAATGAAATCTTTTTGGGGGGAAATTTCAGGGAGGAAATTCAAAGTATTTAACACCCAAAGTGCCACAGGCCTTAGCTCATCAAAATAGATACCACCAATAACAAGTTGATAATGTTCTGCTAGTACACTCTTCCCAATACCTATCAATCAGCTGAATATCAACTCCAGCAAAAGTCATCCAGTCTTAAAGTGTGCATGCCCTTTGACCTAGCAATTCTATTTCTAGGAATCTATTCCAAAGAAAGTCTCTTTTAAGTGCACAAAGATATATGTACATTGATGTTTATTTGTTATTGTTTCAAATAGCTAAAAGCAAAAAAATGCAAGTAATCTTAATGATTACCAAAAATGGAGTGGTTAAATGAATTATGGCACATTCATGTCATGGAATACTATACAGCTATTAAAAAGAATGAGGTGAACCTAAATAGACTGATATAGGAGAATATGGTACAATATTAAGTGAAAAAAAGCAAGTTGCAAGTCACAGAACAACTTGTATATTTAATCCTATGTATTTTTAAAATATTTATATGTTTGTATGCATAAGTATGCATATAGCATGATGTGTGTGAATACATATTAAAGCGTAGAAAAGAGGATGCAAGCATGTGTAACAGTAGTTATAGAATCTATGAAAGAATATAGGAAAGAAGAATGAAAGGCAGAAGGGAATAGCATTTTGCTCTGTGTGCTCTGTATTGAAGTTTGAATCATCTACAAAGAGAATATATATATTATAATTTTTTAAAAGATATAAAAATATATAAAGGAAGCCCTCAAAATACTAGGCACATTCTTCAAATTACTGCGTGACTGAAATGCATATTCACCTTTAGAAATGAAAGTCAATATTACTTCTCAACATATAATTTGAAATATTCAAAGTGTGCAGAATAAGCCACATCTCAAGGGCAGCATTCTAAATGGAATTTATTGGACCGTTTTTAAATTAACTAATTCTCAGTTCTAAATATTTGACCTCTGGGTTTTATCCAGTGTCCTTATACTCTCTTATGTTCCTAATTTTGTGTTTTCCTTTAAGGAGAATTCCTAGAAGCACTTAGGGAAAACAGGCTAGTTCCCTTGTTAAACATGGAATATTCTGAACCAAAAGCCCAAATGCATAACTGTCCTCATATTTGTTAGAGCAGAACATCATTTGCGATTGATATTCCTCTCCATAGTTACGGTATTTTATTTCATATTCTGTATCACTAATTCCACAAGGTGAATGGCCAGACTTCCAGTTAGAAAACATCTAAGCCTAACTCTTTAAAGTCTGTTACGTCTACTGTACAATGTGCCATAAATGTGAAACTCGGTCCTTAAGACATTTAACAGAACTTAAAGATAACTCTTAAAAATATTCAACAAAAACCTGTATACAACCAGATGTATCTCTTGTAGTCAAGAACACAACCACTCAGAGAATGTTTTATTGGTAGCCTTAATCAGGAAGGGAAAAGACACGTAGGTGAGGGAGGGGTCCTTGCCCTGGGAAACCCAGAGCTATAAATCCTTACCATCTCTGCCTGGTGAGGTAACATGAAATGACCATGGTCCCTAGTGCTGGTATATTCTGAACAGCTGTATTCTTCGCAATCGAATCTGTTCTATCTAATTCACAGTAGATGCTGGAACATATTTCCCAGTTATGTTTATTAAATCTATATCACTTTTAACATCACATATTCACCAAATTAATACTTTTAGAAGAGTTTCATCAAAGAGTAAAAACTGCAAGACCCCCATCTCAATTCTATATCATATTCTCTCTCAGATTGCCTGGAGAACAGAACAGTGATTTGAATAAATGGAGTATATTTTCCTTAGGTAATTAGACTGTGCTTTCATTTAACTTGTCTGATGTATATTCCTCTTAGATTCCTATGAGACAAATGAACCATTGTTCTCAAGGTGACAAGAATAGTCAATGAATTTGGGGAAACCTAATGAAGTGATAGTTCAAGTCTAAATACAAGACAATCAAAACTCTGTTATCCTTGCAGTAATTTTGGCCCATTGATTTTGCCTCTAGTTTTAATTGTGAATTTGACTTTTTGGTGGATTTACTGTGTGAGATTACAGTTATTCAAATAAAGAAGTTCAAATGGTGTTAATGTCATCATCTTTATATCCTTTAGGGAAGAACTTTTTCACTGTCATTAACTTTCACGTGGCTCCACCAGGCAAAGTCCGATACTTGTCTTTCCCAAGCTGCTAAAATCACAGAAAAGTCATATAACTGGAAATGTTTAAACAGGAAATATTTACAATTTAGGTTGAATTTTTATTTTTTTTGTTGTTCTATTTTAATCCTTAAGAGACCTTGTATAGCATCTAAGATCATCAAATCTTTTGAGAACAAAATGTACTATTACTGAATGTCATAGAGAGGCCTTTTGTTCCCACTGCAATTTGAAACATGATGTTCCAGAAATCAAAACTACATAACAGAGCAAATATTCACACATTCTCAACTGTTTCAGGTTCTTTCTTTCAAGAAGTCATGGTTTTAAATACTCACAGGCAAAAGCAAGATGGCTATTTGGGTGGCCGAATGGAGAGAGACAAGGTACATAGAAAACAAGGCATGAACTGCCTACCTAACCCTAATTATTCAGAAGAGAGAAACAAAAAAGGACGCGCACACTGCTACATTGCAAAATCAAGGATTATTCCATTTCACATCTGGTGCGTGTCTGACCACTGGAGATCTATATTTTGTCAGGTGTCTAGGCAACAAACCTGGCAGGGGGCTAGCAAAGTCGGAGAAAGTGAAGACTTACTGTTTAACCCACATTCTTGACATAGATAGGAAAATAGAGCATAACTGAGGTTATTCGGTCAGCTCTTGGGAGAGCTGGTCCCCCATTTCTCCTTCACCCAATCTTTCCAGGCTATTGCTCTGATATGGCATCAAAGCCAGTAAAAGCACATTTGAAAATGAAAGGTCTATCACATTCCACGCTTCTTTTGAAACATCAAAAAGCCACATAAAGAAGCGGTAGGACTAGAGAAAGCTGACAAGGATCAGGACAGTGCCCGTCAGGACGGCAGGAATAGCTGGAGGTGAACCAACGTGAGCTCTATGAAAAGGCGAATGAGAGACCCAGAAATTTACTGCTAACAAGATGAAACAGCCCAGAGCTGTGTCATGCTAATAAAAAGTTAATTTCATCTTTCAGACACTCTTCATGGTACTTTACAGCTCAATGGCACCAAGCTCATCCATTGTGCTGTATCACCGGCAAAGGCTGGGTCTATTTACAAGCTCTCAGAATCCAAATAGAATTTGAGGAAACCATTTTATTGCTGGAAGATGTCCCTGGGGATAAGACCATTTGTGATCAGGTTGAACAGCTACCCCAGCATCCTTGCAAAATCGAGCCTCAATCTTCTAATAAGTCCTGAAACACAGACCCAGGCGGATCAGGAGCTTTTCCACAGCCGTAGTTCATGTCATCACTGTTGAAATCTGGGGATAAGCAGAGTTTCAGCTGAAATAAAAAAATCTTAAATTTCTTGATAAATCTGTGGTCACTCTCATGACCTACTTCTTTCTGGTTGAGACTGACAACTTACAAAACTTTTTTAAAAGGCATGTCACTAAATTTTCTACTATGTTATTTCCTGGGACCATAAATCCAAGCTGTTATGTATACACAGAAGCTGCCTCTAGGAATCTTGTACTTGCTGATGTTTAAAAAATACAAGTAGAAAACAAAAATCCAATCATTCCTCACTTGCACATTTTCTCAATGCTATTGTGCCCTGACTTCAGAAAAAGTCATACTGACTATTTTACTTTATAAGGTAGGATAAGCATTATATTTCTTATAAAGACCATGTGATTTAGAAGTGCCACATATTTGAAATTAAAAATCCTGGATGTAAGTCTCAGCTTTGTCACTGATTGCTTCATTGTAAGCCAAATATTTAACTTTATCCCGAGCCACAATCTCCTGATATGTAAAATGAGATCTAATAAAGGCTGCCCTGCTCTGCTCACCTTACAGGGATGTTTTCAGGAGCAAATGAGAAAACATTTTCCAAATAGTATAGAAAAGGATGCCATTATTAGACTTAGCTACATCTAGCCTGACACTGAGTACATTCAACATACTTGTTGAATTAACGGCAAAATTAACTACTCATAATACTAAGTAAAATTTACCATATAACTTTATTTCAATACTCATTTTAATTAAATATGCTTTATGATTCATGGTTGCAATATCGTTAATATTCCATTGCATATCCCTGAAGATATTGATTATACTTATTTTAATATCTTCTGTTTGCTATATTAACTCTTTGGATACAGTCATGCACCACATAACGACATTTTGGTCAATGATGGACCTCATATACGACGGTGGTCCCATAAAATTAGTACCATACAGCCTGGGTGTGTAGTAGGCTATACAATCTGTGTTTGTGTAAGTACTGTAGGAGAAGAAGAAATTTTTCTCTATCCTTCTAGATTCTTCTGGCAGGTTTTAGAATTAAATTGATATAAGACAGATTAACAGGAGAAAAACAAACAAATTTTTCATGGGAGAAACCCAGGAAAACCAAATAATTCACCAAAATGGCTAAAGACCTCACCTTAAATACCATTCTCAGCTAAAGACAAAAGAAGATGTTGAGGATAGGGAGAGTCAGGGACTTCAAAGGGAAGGAAGGCAATTCACAGGTAGGTGAAAAGGAGCAAATGTTTGGAAACAAGAGTTTGGCCACACAGAAACAGAAGAACACAGAGGGGAGCCCAACAAACAGGCTTTTCTAGGTTCCTCCCTGTCCACCACCTAGTTCACCTTACGCTAAGGTGATAACTCGCTTCCTGAGACAGGTTTTTTTGTCTGAATTCTTTTAGGCAGTTAAGAGGGAGGTAACAAGAAAAACTTTCTGAGTCTTTTGTCTCTTAAAAATAATCAGCCTAATATAATCCTCATGTTAAAGAGACACATTTTGGGGTGGCAAATTTTGTTACCCTTCAGTATACGGGATGACGTTCGTGCAACGGTGAAATTGCCTAATGACACATTTCTCAGAATGTAGTCCCGTCGTTAAGCGATGCATGACTGTATTAACTCTTCTGCTCACTGGATTTAGCGTCTTACTTTTATAGAGATGCTTGTCTTCATGTTGGTGAGTCTTTGCTGTTTGAGCACCTTTGTTTTTGAGAATGCCAGTTCTATGGCCTCTCCAGTCCAGCCTGCTCAAGATTATCGTGGAGGAATGATGAGACATGGGGCTTGGTGGAATATATTGATAGATTCTTTTCTGTGAAGATGAATCCCAGACATGTTGGTCTTGGTAATGACAAAGCATATTGTTCTGCCTCTGCAGATCCAAAACACACAGTGACTTCATTTGCTGTGGGCACATAACTCTACTGAGCCATTCTAGAAAAAGCAGGGGTCAGGGAAAAGGCAACCAGCCCAGTTGTTCCAACTGATGCTACAGGCTGGTTGGTTCAAGGCCCCCTTCTGCCTGCTCTCTGTTGACTGTGAGCTGAGAGAACTGACAAATAGCTCCAACTCACACGGGATTCTCTTCCTCATGTGTCTTTGGTGTATCTCTTTGAATCCATCTGCTTCCTATTTTTTTGAAATGCTTCAATTTCTCTTCCCCTGATAAGAATTCATTCTTGTTTTTGATTAGGTGATATGAGGGAAGTGCTAAGTGTAGTGTAGACAGAAGAAATTAGCTGGGAAAAATTCCTATGCAATTAGTTTGCTTGTTATTCTGTCTATCTATCCATCAATCTATCCATTTATTATGAAGATAAGACGTGCTTTTGGTCAGAAATTCAAATAGTACAAAAAAGTGTCCAAAGAAAAGTAAATCGCCTTCCCAGCCTAGTCCCTCTGAGTTACTCCCCAGAGGTAACCACAGTCCACAGTTTCTTGCATGCCTTTCCAGAACTTTTCCATGCAAATACATATCTATAGACACTGTTAAGTACCTTCCTTTTGTTTAACTTAACAATATATCTTGAAGATCTGTCAAAATCAGCACGTCAATACACTCTTTTTAATGGCTGTATAAAAATTTATTATATGACTGCATCAAAATATTTTAGTCAGTCTCTTGTTGACAGACATGTAAGTTGTTTCCTGTTCTTGGTTTTTTTTTTTAATAAATAACACTGTAATGAACAATTTTTGTTCAGATCTCTCTGCATAGATGTGCACCAGAGGACAAATTCCTATAAGTAGGACTAGCAAGATTTGCACATTTTAAATTGCACATTTTGATAATATTGTCCAGTTGCATTCCAGTTGTACTAATTTTTACCTTTCCTGCACTATATATATTCCTGTACCCTCATACCATCATCCACTGTGAATTTCCAAATTTTATAACTATCATCAAGCTGATAGGTAAAAAATTATTTCATGGTCTGAATTTGCATTTCTTTAATTATGAATGAGACTGAAGATTTTTCATATGCTTAAAGGATATTTTTCTCTCTGAAATTCTTTTTCATCTCTGTTGCCTGTTTTGTGAGATCTGTTTGTATTTTTATTGTTGATATATAAGAACCTTGTATATATATTTTGAGGATATAGGTACATATATAGTACAGGTGTGGTAAAAATTGTATAACCTCTTTGGAATATAATTGGACATGTATAGATTTTTTTTCAGGTTTTTTTTTTTCCCTGTAATTACTGTATTTTTCTATAGAGAAGTTTTAATATTTTATAGCAAAATTTATCTCTATCACTCTTGTTTTTAAATGTCTCCTTTTGTTGTTTCTTACTTGAGAAGGTCTTACTCACTTCAAGGTTACTTAAAAAATTTTTACCATGATGCCTTATAAAACTTTTATCATTTTACACTTCCTTTGCAAAGAAAAGAGATCCATTTTTTTCCTAAATGGCTAAAAAGTTATCTCAGTACCGTTTATTAAACAATCTATCTTTCTTCACTGATTTAAAATTCCACCTTTATTATGTACTGGATTCCCTGAAGTATTTGGACCTACTTAAGATTCTACTCTCTTCCATTGATCTATCTACCTATGCAGATATTTTAGAAGTGAACACACCTATGGAGCAATAACGTACCATATTTGGGTATATTTCCAGGCTTTAGTTCTTTGTATTCTACACTATGTTTATTTGTCACTGTGTTCCTCTGGTTTGACTTCCTCAAGGGCAAAGATTATGGATTCTCCTCCCTCTGTAATTCCCTAAAACACTAGTCTTTGCCAAGTTTGACATTCCAGAAACTGAAATCAAGCCATGTCTTTAGGTAGAACCAATGATGGTCTGAGTGCTTTGAGCAAATGAAGTCCCAGCTCAAAACGTTTGACCCCTAAACACAACATAAAAAACACTACAACAAATAATTTCTTTTATTAAAGGGACTTTCCTTTTAAAATGTAAATATTTTTGCATGTTACTGAGAATAAGTTTATCATATTGTCTCCTTGGTCTAGGTTTTGACAGAAAGGCAACATGAACCAACATTTAGAGAGCCATGCAATCTGGTAAGAATAGTGCATATTCCATCTCATTTAATATCACCAAATAGCCTAGGAAATTGGTATCATTAATCTCACTTTACAAAGAGGAAATAGGCCCAGAGAAGTAAGGTAATTTGCCAAGTTAGTTAGTGGCAAAGCCTGGATTCAAACCCAAGCCTGTCTGATTCCGAATATGACTGATTCAAAGCTCAGTTACTTGATTTGATATATAGTTCTAGAATGTTCCTCTGCTTTCCCCTGCTGCCTCTCAGAGACAGAGATCCCCAAGCAAGAATGCGAAATAATTCCCACTTCTTGTGCCAGCTCTGTAGTGGCTGCCTTGAGCGCTGAATGGAGAATAATTTCTAGCGGCAATCATGTGCAGCAGGAAAGACGACCATGATAAATGACCTATGTCTGCCATGGAAGTTAGAGGCAGGAGTGGAAGTGTGGGATATTGTATTTGCCACTACTGCCTGAAGCACAACATTGGGGACCAAAGAAACATTTTGCCAACTTCACAGTTGTGTTTAGGAAAAATCCTCAAAATCAGTCAATCAATAAAATTTTATTCCCTAAATAAAGCCTAAGGAACCAATGATAAAAGTAAATTTTGAGGAATATAGTAAAGAGAAGAAAGTATTATATATGGTATCCAAAGTAGACCAGGCCTGCCAACTTGACATGCCAAATGTTTAGCCTCATTTTGTAATGATCAACTTGGCTCTACCAGTCATAGGCAGGCCCACGTGACCTTCTACCTATGCTTCACCAAGGCCACTACCTCAAACCAGTTTTCCCCAGCAAAAGAGAGCTAAGAAATTCTAGGCTGATAGGTAAATGGCACAGCATCTAATTCACCTTGTATATCGCTCCATTCTAGAACTATACATCAAACCAAGAAACTGAGCTTTGAATCAAGCTCTACCCAGATTTATCAGTTCTAAGAAGTGGGCCCCTAGATTTATGTGATAATCAACAACTCCAAGACCAACATACAGCCTCTCTGGAGTAGCCAAGGTGGGTGGCCACCCAGCTCCTATTCCTCTTCCTTTCCCTTAGAGATCTGCAATTTCATTTAAGTACCCAGTTGTCCCCCCAACTTCACGTGGCTCAGGAAAAGTTAGCCCCACCCCAGCTCCTGACAGCTCACATGCAGTCCTACGCCCCTCATCAGTGACTAGATTAGCAAGGGCGTGTGACTGTTCAGACTCCTGAGATGCAGGCAGAGGTTTGCTCTAAGCATCTGAGAAAGTTCTTCCTTGTTCCTCCGGGATGGCACCAAAGAACAGCTATTTCTCTCTTCCAGCCAGTATTCTGTGCTGATAGGAGATCCAGAATTGCTGCAGCCACATCTCTACCCAGCCGTCACTCAGAGAAGGGGAGAGCTAAAAGAATCACAGGGAAATGAATCAGGACTCAGCCCTTATGACCACAATAACTCTGAACTTGCAGTTACTGAGTCAATAAATGTGTTCAAATTATGAGCCATTATTGCCTTCAAATGCTTCCTAGCTGACCTCACACATACAGCTCCTCCATGAGTCTCTGAGGCGGTCACTCTCTAAACTCTAGACTAGGTCTCCCTTAAGCTATTTGCCTACTTGAAAGACAGTGTAGGAGTTAAGAGCACAGGTTCAAACCTTGGCCCTGGCACTTATTTCATATGGGACCTTAGGCAAGTTACTTAAACTCTCCATGCCTCAGTTTCTTCATCTGTGAAGTGGGGACAATAGTCACATCCCAGAGTTGTATGAGGATTAATGAGAGAAATCATGTAAAGTGCTTAGAACTGGGCCTGGCATGTAATTACTGCCATTATTACATGAATTTTGTCAATGCCTACTGCCTGATTTCCCTCTCCCCAGCAGCAGGGCCCCAATTCCACACTCCCTGTGTCTACCTGGATCACCACCTGCAATCTCCAACCCTGAATCCAATCCAAGGGTCTGTCTAGCCACTGCACCCGATCATTCCAAGTTTGGACTCACCCTTTTCACATCCAGCTATAGTCATTGGAATTTTCCCATCAAGGAATCCCAGAGAGGATATGGCTAATACAAGCTTGTAACCTAAAGAAATACAAGTCTAGTGCTAGAAGGGTTCTTGTAGATTTTAACCAGTTTTTCTTGCCACAGCACTACTTCTTAAGGGCCTATTCTTGTGGGTTAATGTGTACAGAAAAATAAGCTACTAATTACTATTCATATTGGCTTTGTTTCTCCATAGACAATCATCCTGCTATAGTAGCCCTCTCTTCTCATTTGGCCCCAGCTGTTTAATTCATTTGGCATTACATATTTTTTCTTTTCTACGGAGCCACTGTGAGCTATGTTGAATTTCAAAAGGAGAATGATCAGGGAAATTTTCAAATACTATATCTTTCAAATTTCTTTTCTCCTAGAAAATGAAGTTGAACAGTCCTTATACCATTAAATGCGACAGTTGAGTTGATAGCACAGCTCCTTTAAAAGCACATACCTGTGGCTGTTTTCCATACTCTGGCATTAGCTTTTCTGCCACTTTTCATGCAGCTTCCCTGGGAACTGCGCCATATACTGCTATCATTTTCTGCTTATAAAAAGGAAGTGAGAGATCGAGATTGTTAGATTCTATAAACACTTGAATGCTTGAGAAATGCAAAGCAATGAGCTATTTTATAGGGCTGCTGGAGATAGGGAGTGGAGAGAGGGGAAAAGAAATTATATCTTAAAACTCCAATGCATACCATTCTTACATGATATCTAAAGAGACAGGAACTCAAGTTGAGAATTTGAATGTTAAAACAAAATAGACAATGCAATGATCTTCCCAGCAAAATAGCTGTACTGCCCTGAACGGAAAAGGGAAGAAAAAGGAGAAACAGAGAGAAAATGAGATGCCGGGAAAAGAGAAAGATGGATTGTCCAGGGAGGGTGCAGTTAAGATTCTTGCAGTTTTACACGAAAATAATTCTGTTATATAAAGGGAGTTAAAATAAGAGAAATAGGAAAAAGTCAGGCTGAACTTCAGAATCTATGATTTCTTGACATAGAATATTTCCTCATCCAATTCTAGCAATTTCAAGTCGCTAATTCAATACTATATACCTCAAAAATGATTCATGGGGCCAAAGCAGCAACTTTGGAAAATCTAAACTCCCTGGTTCAAATCTGAGAATATTATTTTCATATTTTTCTTCAGCTGCTCCACAGTTCCGAGGAAAATTAATAGAAAACCAATGAGATTTCAATGTGTGGGCTGCATTGCTCTTTTTTAATGTGGTCTGTATAACCTTTCTCCATCTGCACAGATACGGAGAGGCCTGTTTTGGTGTGTTTTTTTAATTTTCTACTCTGAAATGGAATGCTCCTAAGAAACAAGAGTGGTAAAGAACTTAGAGCAGGTGATAAAACCTTGTTTTTGCACTGTCACTCAATGACATTGCACTGCTGAAGCTGCCCGGCAGAAACGGCCATTGAAATTATGCTGGCCCACCAGTCCTTGGACAAGAAGAAAACTAACTGGAGAACTTGGATTTTATTGAAAATCAAAAGCCAGCTGACAGAATGCTCTCTGAACTCACCCAGAAATCTCTTAGTCAGAGTCATCGGATATAACAATACTCCAGAACAGATTTAGAACCTAAATTTCAGAGAATTGTTTAAAAAATACACTCGTGCACACACATCAGGGTGAATTTTATAAAAGTATATGAAAGGCCGCAGGAAAAAGTGGATTTAAAGATGGTACACCACAACCATCAAACACCTAATGCATTTTTAACTTCAATAAATTCCTATTAACCATAATGGAGCCTGAAAGCACATAGTAGAAAAATGAGCAAAATAAGCAAGAATAATTTTAAGATTGAAGGATAATATCTTTCTAAATAAACATAAGGAGGCATGGGTGTATATAAAGGCACATATAATGAGTGTGATTATGTAAAATGGTAATTCTGCACTCGTATTGCACACCTACTCTGGGCTAGTGTCTGTTCTGTGCGCTGTGGATACAGCCATGAACAAGACAACATTTCTACTTCTACAGAACTTATTTTCTCATTGGAGAAAAACAAAAATAATAAAAGATATTTATGTAGCTATAATCAATGTCTGTAAGTGATCAAGATCAACCACTTCACATGACATTTATATCAGCTATAGTAAGGAAGACATGTAAAAACCTATTTGGATCATGACACATTTTCATAGACACCAAATACATGGCTTCTTTAAAAGTAGCATGAGGATATTTATGAAATACATATTCTTTATTTTTTCTTATCTTTCTAAGTTGATACAGAGAAGCCATCTTAAGGCCAATGAGTATCTGAACTAAGGATATGCCACTTTCAGCTGATCAAAGAATTTCCATCTCTGTTTTATGATTATGTTTAACATTTTCAGGTTTCTATTTTCAAATAATTTTTTTAACTAGTCAGATAAAATGCAATCAAATATTCAAATAATTGGACAATCATACAAAACGACGAAACTGCTAAAAATGAATTGTTGTCTAGTACATGGCTTCACTATGCAACAGCTTGAATTTTTGTCAGCTGGTGTAAGTCCGTCCAAATTTAATGAATGAAAGGTGATTTAGAAGGGTGAAGGTATATTGTAATAAAAGGGTGGATTGTATGGAAGTTGAATTTAAGGAAGTCTCTATACCAAGTCAGCCACACATGCTGTGTTGTCGTAATCAACAATAGAGTCTTCCATTAGAAGGATGTCCTGGGACCCAACGTTCCAGGTCTTGCTCTCTCTGAGATGGGAAAGACAGAGGTCTGAGCCTCTGAGTGAGGTCCAAAGGATCCATTTACATAATATCTGCCAAAAGAAGTTGCATTCAAAGGACAAGGATGCATCAGTGTTCTGGATCAGAAGACTGGATGCATCAGTGTTCTACCCAGAGTCAAGGGATGAGAGAATGGGGACCAGGTGATTGGTGCCATCTCTCTTTTCCTTCACCTCCACACTTAATCACATAGGTGGACTAGTGAGAACTGAAATATGCTGTACATTTTTTAAGGTAGTCCACAGAAGCCATTCTGCAACAGTGCCCTTCGGTGATTCCCTTAACCTCTCTGAGGCCCAGTTTCCTCATCTCTAAAATGAAGAAGAATGATTAAATGAAATAACTCATAAAAAGAGCACACTCTTAAGGAGGGACATCAAAAACATCCAATGTGGGTTACTGAATAAACAAGCTGGTATCATTCTTAACAAGAGACCAAAACTGCATATCTTGGTGAAAGTAAAAGTTCACCTAACCCTTGATACATCTATCACCTATCACTAAGATAACAGATAGTCAAGAATAACTTTTTAACTAACATTAGAATTTAAGAACAAATTCTTATAAAATACATTGAAGTGGATATAATTAGTGAATACAGGAATTTAAAATGTCCTATGGAATACAGAATTCAATTTCTGATAAATCAATTGCCTGTCTTCTTTTTCATATTTTTGGTTTGATTTTTGAAAATATGTTAATTTTTCACATTATTTACATTTTTTTTCCTAACTCTAATTTTCCTCTCTGTTTTAGCAGAGAAATTATTAGTCATGAATGTATGATTTTGCCTATATATATATATATAAATCTTTCTATCAGCTATGGAATAATATTTTTAAAGTATATAAAATACAAATTTTCTATCCAAGAAATAATTGAACAACACCTTAATTGTTTTCTAATCTCATTAATATTTTTCTAATCCCATTAGTCTCTTAGTAGTCATGTTTTCTACTTCTTGGTTTTCAAAGGCTCTTTGTGAGATACTTTCTTGTTTTCTTTAAAGTGGATTGAATAGAGTTCAAAATCCAGCAATCATTGCTGCATTTCATGTATGTCACCTTCTCACAACACCATAAATAATATGTAAAAATCAATAATAATTTTGTATCTGATTGCTGGTTCAATGCCATTTTGTAGGAAAGAATCTCTTTGTGTGGATTCTAATATTCTTCTGTTTTCTCTTGAGAAAATTAGCCAGTAACTTTGCAGTCATTTGTCCTCAATCAGATAAATTTTACTTAACGTTCTTTAGAAATAAATGGAATTGAGGATACAGAAATGTATTCTACCTCAGTTCCTTTTCAGTAACGTTAGACTTAACTAGGCAAGATGAGTTTGCTAAGGTCATATGTTTATTTTTAAGACAACAACGATTGACATTTTAATGTGATATTTATTATTTATTACTAAATGCTCAAAATATGTAAAACAGATAATTTATTAATACAATATCTATATTTATAATGTTTTAAAAATCAGAAAATGAATATCTACAAGGAATACCACACACTGGCCATCACCAGAACATAATCTGTCCCTCTCAGAGCATCTCTCAGAGCCAGCACTGTGTAATGCCCTCAGAAGACTCCTTGAAAACAACAGGTTGGGGAAGTTATCTTGCAATGACAAGCAACCTCCAAAATCTCAGTGGCTTGAGACCAAGACCACAAAGCTTTATATCTGGCTAACGCTATGTGTGCCAGTAGGGGCCTCTGCTCCTCATAGACTCTTGGGGATCCAAGCTGCTGGCTGCTCCATCTGAGCTCATGCTTAAACAATCACCGAAGCAGGAAGGAGCAAGAGCTTAATGAATCAAGCACTCAGCATCAAAGATTCTTCCTAAAAGTCACAAACATCACTCCCTCTCATACTTCATCAGCCAAAGCTAGCCCACAGCATCACCCAAGTTGATGTGGGCAGGGAAGTGCAATTCCTCCAAGTGCCAAGGGTAACCAGACATATTTGGTGGGCGGCACTCATGGCTATCACAGCCCCCACTCACCTTGTCATCAAGGAAGGGCTGAGAAGGTAAGGATTTTAACAACTTGCCCAACAAATGCCCAAACTCCTTTCAACGACATTCATCCTATTCCTTTCTAACTCAGACCCAGGAGGTACAGGGGTGTATAGACCCAGGGAGGTACAGGAGTACAGGGGTGAATAGAGTAAGAGTTACTCTTTTCTCTCATATTATCACCTACTTGTAAATGCACATATGCAGCTTAAAATGATCCTTGTGTTTCCACAATATTGCTAAATGTGAACTTGGCCAGCATTAAAACTTGCCAGAAAAATTAGGAAGAGGTTAGCACAAACTTGAGAAAATTAGATAAAAATACATAGTCTCTAATGTTTATTTAGATTCTATGCCAGATGCTATTCTTAGTGGTATGTATATATCATCTCATCTAGTCTTTTTTTTTTTTTTGCTGGGAAGGATTCCCCTGAGCTAATATCTGTCGCCAGTCTTCCTCGTGTTTTTTTCTTCTCTCCACAGCCCCAGTACCTGGTTGTATATCATAGCTTAGGTCCTTCTAATTCTTCTATGTGAACTGCTGCCACAGCATGGCAACTGACAGATGAGTGGTGTGGTTCCATGACTGAGAAACAAACCCAGGCCCTGGGGATGAGAGCACGGAACTTTAACCACTAGACCATCAGGGCTGGCTCTCATCTCATCTAATCTTCATAGCAACTGTGTGAAGTATGTAGATTCTATGATCATCCCCATGCTTTGAGTGAGGAAGGTTAAGAACATCACAGAACTCATTAGTGAAAGAGGAAGAAGAGTCTGTACCAGCTGTGGACTCCAGAGCCCGCACTCCCAACCAACATATAGCACTGAATAACATTGGTAAAATGTTTTATTATAAATGCCATTTGAACTTATGTATTTATATCAATGCCAGTTTACAATCGTAATTCTGAGAAGGGGGTTCCAAAACAGCATTTTAGCACATTCCTCCATTAAAAAAATAGAACTGGCTTTTAACTTTGTCAGGTTCCTTTTGTACACCAAATGTTAGGTTATGTAAAGACCATTTTTAGAGCTACTCTATAAACTTTACATGGCTCTAGGCTAATTATAGACTTCAAAATATTACCAAAAATGAATAAGACTAAAGTTTATGAGGAGTATATTGAGAACATGACAATATTCACAGCTGCCTCATTTTATAACTATGGAATGACATTCACGGAGACCATGTAAATGTCGCCCTCTGCAGTTGTGTGACCATATGTTTTCTATGGGAAATCTGCTGCCACCTGCATTCCTATTCCAAGATGTTGTGTCTTGGCAGGGAGTCCTATTTTGGATTTGGTTTTCCAAATATCCTTGAAGAATTTAATATCTTAAATTCTTCTCCAAATTGATAGTAGAGAATGTTTTCACAGTGATATGACAAGCATTATAAAACCTAGTCTTAAATAAGCACATCTTATATTAGCATTCCTCTTGCTGGAATAGTCAGTATCTGAGTCCATATGTGTAAATTATATTAATTGATCTGGGAATCTGTAAAAACAGTTGAATTTAAGGAATGATACTTACTTGAGTATAGAACAACAGTTATTCAACTTAACTATTTTAAAACTTCATAGCAATATATTATGTTGCTTTGTAGACTGTGTGTGTACCAATATCTATGGGGAAAAAAACATAATTATTTTCATACAAGAAAGAAACACCACTTCAGTCCATCAACTTCAACAGCTTCCTATCTCAATCTCCAGAAAACTGCTGGTTTATTCCTCTCCTTCCACAGGACCCCATTACAGGCCCCGCAGGATCTCTGCACTACTGCTATTGTGTCTTAATTTTGTTTAATCATTTTTTTCAATCCCTCAACCCACTGTAGTGTCAGCAAGCTGCTGTTGATCTTGAGAAGTGCTTTGTTGCAAATCCCTCAGAGCGGCTTTCTACAGAGAATTGCCCCCTTTGAAGATTTGCCCCAGTGGTCTTTGTGTTAGCTGCATCAGTGAAGGAACAAAGAGGCATGCCTTAGGTAAGAATTTTTGCAATGCCTTTTCAAACGGTATTTGTACACTTTAGTAATCATCATAGATTCTCTGCTGACCTAAGAGATTTGCAGCTTTATAGAGGCTGTGGCAGATGCTAAGAATATTTGTCAATCCTTTTCTTCTTTTGAAATGGGCCCAGAAAGGAATGACTTGTGGGCAAATATTGATTTCTTTTCCCAAAGATCAACTATTAAGTATGAAAGGACACCTAGACATGAAATCGAAAGGTTTACATCGTCAAGCCAGGACTGAAGGTGGAGAAGGTAGATTATACTTCCCTACCTCAGAAGGCAAGGGCTAAAGAACAAGTCAGAAATGTAATGCCTGTGGCACTTCCTCTGAAAGTCTTCTCTGGAAGCTGAAGGCAAATAAATGAAGCAATTTAGGACTGTGCTTCTCCATCTTAAACCTTAGGTGCGTATGAATCACCAGGGATCTTGTTAAAATGCGGATTCTGATTCACTGAGTCTGAGCTGGGACCTGGGATTCTGCATTTCTGACTCGCTTCCTGATCCATGGTGATTCTGCTGGTCCAGAGACCGTACTTGGAGTGTCAAGGGTTTAGGCCACTTGCTAGTAGCAACTGACCATGGTGTCCTAAACAACAAACACCTGAGTTCTTTCCAGCAAAACAGGCAGAAGCAGGCACTGATGCTACATCTGCATCGCCTGCCTCAGAGAAGAAAGAAGCGTGAGGAGGCTCCCAGTGGCACCTCTGCCCGTAAAAAGCTTATATCCACATGAAAAGGGGATTGAGCGAGGCAACAGGTTGGTGCAGTGAGCTCAGCAATCCCTCTGCTGAGTGATGGGGGCAATGGGTTTGGTTTTCACATTACCAGCCTCAGTGAGGTGGAACAGAGGATTACAAAGGGATAAGCTAAATGGCAATTGCAAGTATATTGTTGTGGTCACCAGCACCTTTTTCATCAATATTTTCCATTTCTCCAAAGCTATATGGCGCAGTTAATCTATTTAGGTGATTTCTTAAGAGAAAATGAACAATACATGTTCCCAAGTGGCAAGCATAGGGAAAGTTAAAAATGATATTTTCTTTTATCCAAAAGCCTCCGAAATTTTCACAGATCTTACTATTGTCATAAAAATAAATGACAAAAGGGATTTAGTTCAGTTAGAAATCATTCTGCTATTTGCCATGCAGAGAAACTTAAAATAAAACACACTGCCTTCTAGCCTTCAGCACCTTCCAGCCTACAGTATCGGGATAAAAGTCCAATATGAAAGCTCCTAATGATCTATGATTTGAAGACCTGGCTGTTTTAACAGAGATCATGGCCAAAGAGTTAGAAAAAGAGCGATTTCAGATCCAAGACTAAAAATAGTAGATTTATGCTTAGATAGGTTTGGTCCTTTAGAAAATGCTCCATTGATCTTACCGAAATTCTTCCAGGTGAGTTACTTGCTCTGTCCAGGAGAAGTTGCGATCTAAAAAATAATAAGGCATTTCTAAGCTAGCATTTCTCTCTAGCTGAGTCAGAGACTTTGGTAAAAATTACAAAGAAACATTTTTCCCTGACTTTCCAAAGACATATATCAATATTATAAGTAAAAATATGAAAGAAATTAAACACAAGTGTTTAAGAACCAAGTATGATTTGCACCAAATCTACAATGGTAGAGGTCTGGGTTGAAGCCTAATTAGAAGATAATGACCAAACAGAACCGGGCCTGATTTATAATATGACTCCCCAGACCAGGACAATCTAAGGACAACCTTAGGTGGTGGCCACATATATGAAACGAAAGCGTTCTAGGGACTCTTCCTCTGTCCCAGTCCCAAAATATCTTTTGTCTAAAATTCCAAATTAGACACCCTATTCCTATTAATATATCCATAGGAAGTAACACATTAAATTGTTTTTGATTCCTTGGTATAGTTGAATTGATTTGATTATTAGAGCCTCTTCTCATTATCTAGCCACAAATACATTTTGTTTTCATGAAGGGAGTAAGAGGAACAAAGCAAAGGATAAAAGTCCAGAGCCAACTCCAGACTGATTAGCAAGCCATGAGGGGTAACGATAAGGGTATTCAGATATCTCGTGCTTGAATACTGAGCTGGGCCTTTGCCAAAGGCAAACTTAATATTCTTTATATGTTTGCCTACAATGGGATGAAAGCAATCACAGAATGACAGGCCAAAGCTGGTGATGCACACCTCAAGCTGAATGTACATGGAACTCAAAGAGCAGCTCTTTTCAATTAGAAACACAAAATGGCACTACCTGACAAAATTTGGGTAAAACAACCTACCTGAATGTTGCCCACCTTATCCATAGTCAAGGTATTCATAATAGACAGGAAACGAAGTTCCTAATACCCAGGATCACTTATACACACATAGGAAACATGTTTTCCCCTCCGGCAGGAGAGCATTTCTGGTATTAAACAGCTGTTTTCACCTCCCCCTTAAAAATGGCTGTGATTCACCTGAGTTCAAGTTATCTACTCAAAACCTGTCAGGAGTTGCTTGAGGCTGAAAAGTGTGCATGTTGCTTTTTATGTAAATGGAAAAGTAAAGGTGTGGGGGAATGGGTGCCACAGGTAATACTGTCACACAGAAAAGACTTTAAACAAATGCCAGACACAAATTCTCCTGGTCCTCTGAGACTCTTTCTCTGCTTAACCACATTGTTCCCTGCCCGCCCCCACCAGTGTCCTTGATGCAACTCTGAACACCCTGAGAATGATGTTCAAATCAAAGACATTTCCACAAGTGTGGAATGGATGCTCTGTGACAGAAAGAGATGAGCTTGAAAGAAAAGATGAAATTTGCACATGTTCTTTGCAACCAGGACTTTCTAGTGAATTGCTTGATTCAGAAGATAATTCTCCCTGTTTTTGAGTGCTGGAAGCAGTGTGCTCATGCAGCCAATGGATCTGTTTCTGGCCACAATGCCATCTTTGGGATGCAAACCTTGTCGAGTGGGCGTCAGATTGACCTTTGCTTCTCAACCACTCTTGATCTTGCTGCATACTGATTGTTCTTCCAGAAAGAGAAGAGGCATAAGGCTTAGGCAGCCTAGCACAGATCAAATGAAAAGAGAAATAAATTTTGATTTTTCTTCAGGTAACTGACTAACTGAAGTCTCTCCAAGGCTTTAGAATCATTTCTTCACATATTACACACACACATACACACACGCACGTGTGCACACACACAAGCACACACACACATATCACCTTGAACCTCTCTAGGCACAGAGGATAAAAGAGTAAGCAAAACAGAGCCTCTGCCCTCATGGAACTTATACTGTAGGGGAGATAGACAATAAAGAAACCAAAACACCCTGTGTATGTGCAATGTAGTGTTGTTTAGTAATAAGTGCTACGAGTTAAACCTATAAGGGCACCGAGCTGAAGATGGAGAGCATGCTCACAGGAGACTCATCTGAGAAGGTGTCATCAGAACAAAGACTTGTCTAAAATGGGGGGCAGTCCTTACAGATATCTGGGGGCAGAGCTTTCCAAGCAGAGAGAATAACTTGTTCAAAGACCCTGAGGTGGGCAGCAAGCTCGATATTTTTGAGAAACATAAAGAGCCAGTGTGGAAGAGCTGAGCGTGGCAGGAGATGAGATTGTGTGGACAGGAAGAGGGCAGATCAAATGGAGCCTTGAAGACCATAATAAGGAGCTAG